>NC_056567.1:7371045-7445864 GCF_013358625.1 Macadamia integrifolia | reverse complement strand
AAAAAAGATATCCAAGGAGGGAATTAAGGTAGATAGAGCCAAAGTGGATTTAATTGATAATTTACCACCTCCTTAATCTGTTAAGGATGTCTGGTCTTTCTAGGGTATGCAGGCTTCTATAGAAGGTTTATTAAGAACTTTAGTCAGTTAGCCCGATCTCTCACTTCATTACTTGCCAAAGATCAAACTTTTGAGTTTTCTAAAGAGTGCCTAGAATCCTTCAAACAACTTAAGAAGGAGTTGACCAATGCACCCATTGTTCAACCACCTGTTTGGACTGAACCTTTTGAACTAATGTGTGATGCTTCCAATTTTGCCATAGGAGCAGTTTTGGGTCAAAGGATTAATAAGTTTTCCACTGTCATTTACTATGCTAGTAGGACCTTAAATGATGCACAACTCAATTATACAACCACTGAAAAAGAATTTTTAGCTGTTGTGTTTACATTAGAAAAGTTTCGGTCTTACTTAGTTGGTTCACATGCGGTGGTGTATACTGATCATTCTGCTCTTAGATACCTAGTTCAGAAGAAGGATGCCAAAGCCCGTCTCATTAGGTGGGTTTTACTTTTGCAAGAGTTTGATTTAGAAATTAGGGATAGGAAAGGAGTTGAAAACCTAGTTGCAGACCATTTATCCCGACTTTCAAATTCCTTGACTGTCGATTCTCCAGTCAACGAGAACTTTTCAAATGAACAATTATTTACAATGTCTAGTGAACCATGGTTTGCTGATATTGTCAACTTCTTAGTTTCAAGTGTGACTCTGGATCATTGGTCCACCCAAGATAAGTATAGGTTTCATTCCTAAGTTAAGCACTTTTTCTAGGATAATCTTTATTTGTTTAAGATATGTCCCGATCAGATTATCCGACGATGTGTTCCTGATCATGAGCAACATTCTATTCTCTCTTTTTATCATGTTCATGCATGTGGTGGACACTTTGGACCTAAGAAGACTGCCGCAAAGGTTCTCCAATGCGGATTTTATTGGCCCACTCTTTTTAGAGATGCTTTTGATTTTTGCAAGGCTTGTCCCACCTGCCAGTCTTTTGGCCGTATCTATAAAAGGAACATGATGCCTCTCAACCCTATTTTAGTAGCTGAGATCTTTGATGTATGGAGCATCGATTTTATGGGACCATTCCCTAATTCCTTTAGAAATTTATACATACTTTTGGCCATTGATTATGTTTCTAAATGGATAGCGGCCATACCTTGTAAATCTAATCACCACAAAGTGGTGGTCCAGTTTCTCAAAGAGAACATTTTTTTCCTGCTTTGGTGTACCACGTGCAATACTTAGTGATAGGGGTACTCATTTTTGTAATCGGCCTTTTGAGGTCTTAATGAAAAAGTATGGGATCACCCATAAGTTATCTACCCCTTATCACCCCCAAACTAGTGGCCAAGTGGAGTTGTTTAATAGGTAGATCAAACAAATCTTGGAAAAAATTATTAATCCCAACCATAAAGATTGGTCCCTTAGGCTTATTGATGCCTTGTGGACCCATCAGACTGCATTCAAGATCGACCTTGGTTAGTCTCCCTACCATTTGGTGTATGGGAAAGCTTGTCACTTACCAGTTGAGTTGGAGCATAAGGCCTTTTGGGCCATCAAGAAGCTCAACTTTGATTTGTCTGATGCGGGAATTCACCGTAGGCTCCAACTATCTGAGTTGGAGGAACTTAGGAATGATGCCTATGAAAGTTCTATGATGCTTAGATCCTGATGGAATGACCCATTTATTGTCCATAATGTACATCCCCATGGGGCTGTGGAGATTTTGAATCCAAGAACAGGGGTAATTTCGAAAGTTAATGGTCAGCGTTTGAAACCATTCCTTAAGTTTCCTAATACTAGTAGTGAAGAGGTCATGGATCTCCATGAACCTCTTTACGCTGATGACTAATTTTTAATCAGGTATGACCCCCTTACATTGTCTTTGCTTTTAATTCTTTCTATGCATTGAGGACATTGCATGACTTAAGTGTGGGGGAGGGAAACCAGTTTTTGTTTTTTTCACTTTGTTTTGCTTGTTTTTCTTTTTATTTTTGAGCTTGCTAAGGATGAAGTCCTACTTTGGCTTTTGGCTAATGATTAGACCATTCGGTTGCTTGATATATGAAAATAAAAGTTTTGATTAAGGTACCCATTTTGAACGTATAAAAACCTTGTTGAGAAGAAAGAAACAAGCCTGTGTCTTGAGATGGGACTTTCTTTTGAAAAATAAGAGACCCCTGTTTTATGGTGATGGACCATATGTAAGTCTGTGGGTTCCTTGTACTCTTGATTTGGAGTTGAGACCTTCTTTTTAATTTGGCATGGGTTGACAAAGCATAATTTTAAATGAAATGTGAAATGTGGTATAAAGAAGAATAAGAGTTGATTCCCTTCGAACTAGACAGGGCATTGCGCCTCAGAAAGCGTGGTGTCTTGATCGAAATTCCTTGGGAGGAAACTTCTAAAGAAATTCTAGCATCATTGTCTTTGTGGGCATATGCAAAAAGTGAAGCTACATAGTAACTTGGGTGTCTGGTGTTTGCTCCACCATGTCATTCAGGCCAAAAGTAGTGGAGTAGAATAGACTTCATTAAGCAAAAAAAAAAAAAAAAAAAAAGAGAAAAAAATGTGCAAATGTCATTAATGCTTGGTAACATGTTTGGTCAAAAACACTTCAACACCTTAGTCATTGGTTCCTTATTTCTTCACAAGTAGCTTTGCCTTAAGATAATGATGTTTTGGAAGAGACGAGGTGAGTTCCAAATTAAGAAATATGCTAGTGCCTGGAATTGATAAAGGGTAACAAAAGTTAAAGTGTGGGGGTCCCTTGTAAGAGAAATTATTTTTGCTCCGGATCGGTATGACCCTTACCTTTAGCCAAGGTTGGGATTTGTTTATTCTAAATTTTGGGTGTATATTCACTGTAATCACCCACGAGACATAACTCGTCCACTAGGGGTGACCTAGGGGTTTAAAGGCTTGTTGCACATGCTAAGTGCAACCGTGATTCCTACGAAAGTGAGTTTTTTTTGTCTTTATTCTTTTTCTTTTTGTTTTGCTTGAGGACTAGCAAAGTCTAAGTGTGGGGGAATTTCGATGAGCACATTTATGTGTGAAATCTAGGGTAGTAAAACTTGCATTTTACATATTTAGAATGGAGCTACCTTGGGTTTTACTTTCTTTTTGCAGGTTTTATATTTTCAAGGCCTTAAGGACTATCGGACGCTATATCTTCAATTTTATACGTAAAGAGGTCCTATTTCTTTTCATGGTTGTGAAGAGGACAAAATTCTAAACAAGATGGACATGTTCAATTAAAAGTACACATTCGTTTGGTCACCCGTATAAATGATTATTCTTTTCGGGCCAGAAAAAGAATAATGGATTAGAACTAAACCGAGATGCAGAACCAGCCCATTTGCAGTTATCCCAGAGGTACAAGGAATATTCTAAATGCTAACAAAGATCGATGGACCACATCCTTAAGTGATTGAAGATACGTTTTTGGTAACAACAACTACCCAGTGTAGTTGGTTAGCTATGGTATGCAAAATTTCCTTGCTCACCAAGAGGTCTCAAGTTCGAATCTCATGGTTGTTTTTTTTTTAGAGAATTTTGTTGAAAATTTCCTGCTTTTCATTCACTTAAAGCACTAAGGGCATGGAGGGGATTTTCACATCAAATTAGAAGCAAGGAAAATCGTGGAAGGGTTCCTGCACAAGAAGAGAAGAAAAAAAAAAGGGAAAAATAAAGATTGTCCAAATCTTCTCTCTCCTCCACATCATCACCAAAAGATTGTCCAAATCACACAAAGCAAGAAGGAAAATCGTCCCTTGGAGGGAGAAAAAGAAGAGAAATAAATTAGAAAAGAAAAAAGGAAAGAAAATAAGCAAACAAATTATAGAAAATTTATCAAAGTTTATTTCTCTCTTCTCTCTCGTCCACCTTAGCACTTTTGGTCTCAAAAGATCTCACAATCAATTGTGGGTTTTTCCCTTTTAGGAAAGAGAAATTTGTTACCCTACCTCCCCATTCCCTATAAATACAACTCATGTAAGAGGAGGGGAGACAATTCATTATTCTTCTAGTTTTTTTTAGTTGCTCTATTTTTCTCTTGCTCTCTCTTTAGTTTTAGTTCTTCTTTATTTTTGCTTTAATCACTTTTGTAATAGTTTTTTTTATTTCAATTAATGCAAGCACTCTTTTATTTTTATTCAACCCTTTTATGTTTATGATTTATGCAATTGAGTTGTAATTTTTTTTAAGTTATAGTTCTAGGCTTAGATCTAAGTGACAAGATCACGAGCCGTGGAGCAATTTTTTTTCAAGTTCAATTTTTTTTTCAAGATTTGTTTTCTCTAATACTAGAAATTTCAGATTTGGTTTATTCCAGATCTAGTTTTTAAAACTGGTAGTATCTCAAATTGATCAAGTTTTCAGTTCGAGGGTTAAAGTTCAAGTAAGTAGGATCCTTCAGTAGTCTTCTCTCCCCCCTCTCATTCCCTCTTCTGACAACCCTTTCTTTCTTAATTTAGGATTTTAATTTCAGTCGTTACATTATTGCTATCCCTTTCCCCTAAGGTTCATGGCTGGTGTATGTGTTGGCTTTGCCCCTCCTAGCCATAGAACCATCATTTTATTGTTTTTATTTTAATTGTCTCCCTTTCCCTAAAGCCAAGTAGAGTAACCCTTGTAAGAGTGACTCTCTGGTCAAGTAGGGAAGCTCATATTATGATGCATCCCTCAGGCTAAGTAGAGAAACCTACTTGTGAGTCTCTCTCTAGCTTTCTCCCCTTTCTTTTACTTTATTTTTATTTCAGCATTTTTTTTCCTTTATTTTTAATTGCGTGGGTTGTTTATTTTCACTTATTTATTTATTTAATTTTAATTACGTGGCTTGTGTCTTTAAATTTTTAGATGACGAATGGTTAGGGCGTTATTTTAGATACATATGTTTAGGACGGTAGTTAGAATTAGATCACAACCATTAATAGGTTAACTTTCTCATTATGAAAAGAAAAAAAAATAAAGTGGCTGCTCTCCCTGAGTTCGACCTATAGCTACACTGATCCGTACGCTTGCGGTTACATTTAAAATCTCAAACAATTATGATTGTGATATTCAGTATCACCCAAGGAAGGCCAATGTAGTGGCAAATGTATTAAGCCGGAAAGCTCAAACTGTGTCACTTTCCTATCTAGCTGTCAGTTCAGAGCTCGTACAGGAGGTAATGTTAATGGATGAAATCCTCTTATATGAGGGAGCGACCTTGGAACTAGGGCACCAGTCAAATGATGTTCAACAATTGACTATGTCATTGGCAGCCCTATAGGTACACTCATCCATCAGGGAAGAAATCCTAATAAAACAACCCTTGGATCCTGAGTTGTAGCAGATCAGAGAGAAGATTCCAGAGAAAATAATGAATGACCCTAGCTTTACATTAGCTAGTGATGGGGCACTGTTGTTTCGGGATAGATTATGTGTACTCTACGATAAAGTAATACAAGACAAAATAGTAAAGGAAGCACACAATTTTGAGTACTCTCTTCACCCTGGAAATACCAAGATGTACAAGGACCTAAAGCAACACTACTGGTGGCCAGCAATGACAATAGCTCTATATGTGTTGACTTGCCTTGCATGTCAAAAATTCAAATCTAAATGGCACTGACCTTTTGGCACTCTTCAGCCACTCCCAGTACCTGAATGGAAGTGGGATAACAGTACAATGGACTTCGTCACCGGACTACCACGTACACCCAAGGGAATGGATGCAATTTAGGTAATAGTTGATAGGTTTACTAAGATAGCTCACTTCATTCCGATCAGGACCAATTACACCATGGATAAGCTGGCACAACTATACATGGATAATGTTGTACACTTACATGGTGTACTAGTGAACATTGTATCAAATAGAGACTCGAGGTTTATCTCCAGATTCTGGAAAAGCTTCTAGTAAACCTTGAGATCACAATTGAATCTGAGTGTGGCCTTCCATCCATAGACAGATGGACAGTCTGAGAGAACAATACAGACATTAGAAGACATGCTCCAGGCCTGTGCCATGGAAATGAGTGGCAGTTGGGAGGAGTATATACCTCTTTTGGAGTTTGCTTACAATAATAGATACCAAGCTACAATTGGAATGGTTTCATATGTAACATTGTATGGTAGAAAGTGCAGAACTCCTCTATACTGAGACAAAGTAGGTGAACATCAAATGCTTGGATCATAAATGATTCATATGACATGTGATAAAGTCAATGTCAGTAGAGAAAGAATTAAAGCAGCCCAATCACGTCAAAAGAGCTATGTAGATAGTTGTAGGATGGAACTGGAATTCCAAGAGGGAGAGAAAGTGTTCCTTAAAATATCTCCTACCAAAGGTCTGCGCAATTTTCATAAGAAAGGCAAGTTAAATCCGAGATATATTGGGCCATTTGAGATTTTGAAGCCAGTTGGAGCAGTAGCATACATGTTGGCATTACCACCTTCCCTCAACAGTATTCACAATGTCTTTCATGTATTCATGTTGAAACAGTACGCTCATGACACATCCCATATACTACCTGTGGAACCGGAATACTTAGAAGCTAATATGACATATGAAGAACATTCGGCTGAGATCTTAGACCGAATGGTGAAAACTCTCCATAACTGCTCTATCGCTTTTGTGAAGATTCAGTGGGTCAACCACCCAATCGAAGAGGCATCTTGGGAGAAAGAGGATGATATTCGAACCTTGTATCCTCATCTTTTCGGATAACCAGGCACTACAATTTCAAGGTCAAAATTTTCAAAAAGGGGGGGGGGTAATGTGGTACCCTACTTCCTAAACCCGATTTAATTACCCATATTAACTTAGTTTGAACATATAGGGGTTGAATCGGAGAGAACTGACATAGGTACCATATGGAATATGGTAGCAAGGATGACCTGGAACTTAGGTTAGCCTGATATGACCGAGCGGGTACCAAGTATAATATATGCACCTAACCCTTACACTTACAGGCACCATGAGGCTATGTACAAAAAGTAAAGGTACGTACTAGTATTTGTGGGTGCCAACGTAATCTAACATTATATGAGAATTTATTTCCCATTGAAGCCCACCTGAGATAGCCCACCTGAGATATACCCACCTGAGATATAGCCCACCTGAGATAGCCCACCTGATATATACCCACCTGAGATAGTCCACCTGAGATATAACCCACCTGAAATAGCCCACCTGAGATTACCCACCTGAAATAGCCCACCTGAGATTTACCCACCTGAGGTAGCCCACCTGAGAATAAAAGATATTTTGGGGGGCCCAAGTATAAAAGAGGTGATATTAATTGTCTTTTTCCTCATTAATGATATTTGGTTGGTGGGAGAGTAAAGAAGAGAGAGAAAGAAAAAGAAAGTAAAAAAGAAAGAAGAAAGAAAAATCGACCATAGGGCTTCACCGGAGTTGGGTCTTGGTATTTTGAGACCAGATTAATGATTAGCTCGTCGAGATCTTCAATTTGAGGTAGGTATTGTACACATTCTAAAGATTCTTAGGAAAACCTTTTTCTTAAACCCTCTTTTGATTTTTAGGAAAGAACCCACTTGGATCTTGCTAATCCTACTTGGATAATTAAATCTAAGGTCTAATGGAAGGTGTGTATAATGAATTTGAAGGATTTGGAAGGAGTGTTGGTAAAGATCAAGAGTATTTGGAGGTTCTTGAGAAAAAAGAAGTGAAATTTGAGGTTTCATTGGTGTTCTTAAGAAAGAGGTAAGAATCTTCATTTTTCTTTTGATTTGATCTTAAATCTAGGTTGAGGGTATATGATTGGACATTAGATAAGTGATTTGAATCACCGGATCGTCCCCAAACAAGATCCCTAAGCCGGAGGAAAGTAAAAAATGATATTAGAAAAAATTTCGTTTAAAGACTGGGGCGTAATTTTACCCCACCTGTCTTTTGGTTTTAGCTCATCTGAGTTCCCATAACTCAATTTCTGGGCTCTAGTATAACCGACAGGCTGAAATCGATGGGCTACATAGCCGCTTGTCTTTGGCTCTAGTCCACCTGTCTTTTCAGAATTCCCATAATTGGTCTAAATTTGATGGGTAACCCCCATTTATAATTCTAAACCTGACTTTAGAGTTCAAACATAATGATTTTGACCCCAAAATAGTAAAATGATAAACCATTATGTTTATGATAAGTTACACTCAATATATGCGTACCCACACATCGGATCTTTTTCGTACCGGGTACAAGCACCATGTATATATATATAAGTAAGTGGGGAGTGGACTCTAATTTAATTTCAGAATCTTATGCATCATTTAACATATGTTAGTCTAGTCATGTCATCATGCCACTTGTGTATAGACTAGACATCACATATGCCATATCACGCATTTGAATGTATATTTACATAATATACTATACTTTGTGTTAATATTGAATATTCATTTTATTTTGATGTATGTGATGGAGGAATCTCATTTGGTCATGGTATGCATACTAGATTTTAGATTCCATAGTCGGCTTGGAAATGAGTGCATGGTGCCTCAAGGAATGGGACGTGGTGCCATTGTATAATCGTACTGTGCTCATATAGAAGCATGCGACTAGGATTTATATACCCCTTTGTGCTACGACCCTTCCCAACAGGGGTTTATGTGTGGGTTACTATTGGGGGGAAGCATTGGGTTGTTGTTATCGAACTCCTACAATGGTTAGAAGTATACACAACTAATCACTAGAACAGTCGGTAACCCCAGTGGTATATTCAGAGGGCCGATCGCACTGCTTTTATTTTGGGTGGAGTCATCCATTTACTTTCTGTTATTTAAATTTTCTGAGAGTCGGCTTGCATTTTAAATTCTGGTACCAACGGTGGGCCTTCTTTGACAACCCTATGAGCGTATCGTGGGATGGGGTTCGCAGCTAATACCCAAGGCATACGCGCACTGTGGTTGTGAGTAGCACATAACCTATGACCTAGTAATGTTGTTAGCCTATTAGGGTTAAAATGAATTGCTTATAGGCACATTTGTGTTGTGACTATTTATGTGGTTTTCCTTATGTGATCTTCTTTTTCACTTACTGGACTAGTGAGTTCATCTCATGTGCACAACTCTTTTTAGGTGATTTTACAGGTTACCCGCCTAGAGATCAGGAGCTAGGCCCCATAGTGGAGTTTTTCTCTGAGGACTGGTTGGTCCCCGATTTGTTCAAGCACGGTGTCGATTACATGTGTGAGGATTGTGCTACAGGGCTGCAGTGACTCCTATATGATTCTCCTAGATTATTTTGATGTACTCCCTTTTGATGACTCGATGCTTAAATTGTTATATTTTTGTGTATATATCATGCTTTTCATGCCCAAATGTATATAACTTTTATAACTCAATTTGGGTATCAAATATTTCCGATACAATTACTGGTAATGTTTTCCATTGAAAATACAGGCTTGTCTTAGTTTAATAGAGGTATGATGTATTGCAGTTACTGCATTGTTGATCCTGGCAGATTTGTGAGTTACTCAGAGTTAACTCGGTCACCGGTTCGACTTTGTGCGAGTGGGATGTGACAAATGAGATTCACAATATTATCATTAGTCATAGGAGAGAATAACCATCTAGTAAAGGATGGATCTAGAGGATTAGAAGAAGTATAGATATTTGCAAGAAAGGAAGAAAATTCAGCAGCAATACCCTTTGGATAAGTTATTCTATTATCCTATTCAATGATCAAGAAATCAATGCATCTTCTTTGTTGACGCAATCGACTAACAACATGATAGTACTTAGTACTATGGTCCCCCTGAGAAAATATGAGAAATATACATTTGTTTGGATTTCTGCAACAAAAACTTTTCTCTACTACAAAAAATCAGTCAAACAACTTTATCAAGGAAGAAGTGTCAGGATTAAAGACTGAACCTTGTCCCTCCCACTTAAAAAGTAACACCTTAACACTACGCTACAACCACTTGTTTTGTAAAAGCATGAATGTTTAAATATATTGAATATTGACCTATCAATTGTTTAATTTGGTCATTCTGAAATTTAGTGAACTCTCTTATCTTTATGCTCCCATTGAAACCTAGTTGATAAAAAACCCAACTGATTTTCTTGGACCATCCCACTCATTTTTGTTGAGACAACTCTTATTTGTTCATTGGGACCTAATCTAGTTTTTAAGAAATACGACTTGATTTTTTCTTTTATGCCTCTTCTCAATTGGAACCATAAATGGGTTGGACGTTCAAAGCAGCATGGTAGGTCGACATGGTTATTTAATAGAAGAGCAAAAAGAAAGTATCAACCAATTTTCGTCAATCAATACTATACTTATAAAAAGTTTGACAAAAAAAAAAAAAATGAATCCAACATCTAAAATATATAAAGTAGTGTGACTATCCTTAAGATGATTAAAAAATTTCTTAGCAATTAATGATACAAGTATGAGTAATGATCTCGCCCTAATTATTGAATAAGAAATCAATTCTACAGATCTATATTATGTCTAGCAATGGCATGATAAAATTTAGTATTTTCATCCTAGATATATATATATATATAGATAAAGATGTGATATTTACAACCAAATCTTTTTCTCAGCTTCAAAAGTCCAATGGATATTATTACACAAAGTTGACTTATCAAAATCCGAGTAAGATAGCTCATCATAATTTTTCAAACGAAATAATTTTTCAGAGTAAAGCATTCGCAATTGATCTATATGGCCAAACACCAAATGATTCAATCCATTTAGTAGTCTATCAAACTAACAAGTTTGACCATAAGATTATCACCACTTAAACCCATCCAATTATTAATATAGAAAGAAAGAAAATCCAGATGAGAAACCCATGTCTCTTGAAACTTGAAAAGCTTTTAAGAGATGATTTCAGCTTAGAGGTCCTAAACATAATTGGGTGAAAAGTCACACCCCCTAATTTTATCATTGGCGGAGAGTACCTTATTAAAATTACCAATGAGGATGAAAGGGGAAGACAAAGAAGATATATAATTGACAAAGGTGGACAAACAGGGCCATGCAAATTGGGTTGGGGGCAAAAACAACTAAACTAATTATCCACTTGATCATCCTTGACATGCACTGAAATAAAGAACTGCATGGAACTAAAATCAGGAACCATATAAAATTACTTTCACAAAATCACCTTAAAAAAATCTCACTTTCACAAAATCACATTTTTATAAATCACTTTCTTTAAAAACACACCCATATGAAAACACAGATAAAATATCCAAGTAAGAATCAACATTAATACGCATTATAGGATAATATTCATATCCATCAAATATCAATCACCTCTATAAACTCATATCACACACAAATATAATTCAAATAAGCATAGATCAACACATCTCAATGATATAAGACAAAAACATACATTCTACAATCAAACCACATACATGTGATGTAATCTCACTTATACAATCATATGGAACACATGATCACAATTAGATCATTATATATCAACTTGTACAATGCAAAATACTATAATAAAGTGTATCACATTCAATAACTAACATACCACATAAAACAAAAGCCAAAATATACCACACATCTGTGGTGTACACCCACTATGATCCACATACCTCAGCCTACATGTCTCTTACTTTCATCTACTAAGTTATGAATGCTCAAATCAATCACCACCTGCAATGGGTACATCTCTCCCCCCCCCTATTAACTCCCTAATTCAAAGCTAACTCAATAATCAATTTTTCCTATAAAGTCAACTATCTCAAACAGAGGTCAAACTCTAGGAGTCAATCCCCCTCGACACGGAATATCACCCTTTAGAAAATGAGTATGATTGGTTGAGTGACTAAAGAGTATTTAGAAAAATTCTAGGCTAGGATGAATTTCCAAATTTCAGTAAATCTGAAATTATTCTCAATCCATTTGTCAGATGTTCACCAAATTCGGATGGTAACATCCCCTAAAATAGATTTACTAACCCTCAAAAGATGATTGTGATCTAACGGCTAGATTAGAATTAATTAAAGAAACACATAGTCAGATCTCAACCTTTTTTAGATTTCATTAGTAGGCAAGGGTAAAATTAAAAATAATAAAATATCTCACAATCCGACTGTCAGAATTGTCTTAGATTTGAATATAGTTCTAATCTTGGGATGATGAACATATGTTCAAAAATTTAGATCGATCGGAAGGCTGAATTTCTTACTCTAAAAAAATATCATAAATCTAACCTTCTAAAAAGTGAAACCTTAAGTGAAAAAGTTGAAGAATTATACTTACTTGTTAATGACAAAAATCGAGAAATTGAATTGAGAGAAAAACCAACAATAGTAATGAGAATAATAATGAGAGAACACAATAGCTTGCAGAGAAAAGATCAATCAATCAGATCAAACATCGATTTTGTCACTTTGTTCAAACAGCAGGAAGTCTTCACACATAAAGCGGATCAACAACAACAACAATTTTCACTAATAAGATTTGTGTACAATGCCTAACCCCCTTACAAACTTATATAGAAGACTTAAAAATAGATTTAAATATTAAAGATGAATGGTTTAACCCAATTCTTAACCAATAAGATATCTAAATTGACTAGAAAACGTAATTGTAATAAACAAGGAAATAAACTCAAAACATGACTTAACTTATAGATTCTTAATCTAGTCCAATTAAAACACTCAATAATAAGTAAAGTAAAGTAAAGAAATAAAAACTCTTACTTAAATAATTCTGTATTCCTAGCCATACTCATATTATAGGCCCATAAAAGTAGTACATTACAAAGAAAACACTTGAAACTAAATGCCCAACACAGATATAACCCACCTAAAGCTTTTTTCTATTAAAATAAGCACAATTACATGGATTAGGTTCGTCTGTAGCACACCTTTGTGCTGCATGATCTGTAGCATAGCCTAGATGATCAACATGTGGCAATTTTAAACTCAACGGTGACGATATCCATCACGGAGAGAAATCTTTGAAGACTGTTTAGTTCTACGGTTTGAGAGTTTGTGAACTCTTGTTGCTCTAGTTCGGATTTTCGATTCTCAACTCTTCGCTGATCTGATTTAATGTTATGAATCTAGTTCTTGTTGGTCCTTCACTCACTGTTTCGAATTCTAGACAGATTTTATTCACCCTCTTCCCTCTTTTTTACTTTTTAATTCTAAAGCTCAAATGGGGTTTTTCCTTTTAAAGCAACCGAACCGAGAGCATTGTTTTTGAATAGGTATGAGAGGCACAGACTACTACCCCATTGGAGGACTTGAGAGCACTGGTGATCTTGCAACTGAATCGACACGAGGTAGAAACAATTCTTGAAGGAATGGATATCTGCAAGAGTCTTGAAATCAGAAGCAGAGAAATGGTCATCTTCTTCTTGGGAGAAATAATTGTATTTGAAGGTAAGGGTTTCTCTCTAGAGAAACAAACTAACGTCATACCAGTCATCGTCAGAGGGGAAATGATAATCCAGACCTGAGATATCTCCGGCGAAACAGAAAGCAGAGAGAAGAAATCGCAGGGAAATCCGAACTCCTTTCCTCTATGTAATTCCTCCTCTTTTGTGGTTTATTTCTTTAAACATACTCGGTACAACGCATGTATAGATGTCTCCCTCTTCCCTCGGATCTCATCACCATTGAGTTCAAAATTGCCACGTGTAGATCATTGAACTGTGCCACAGATCGTGTAACACAAAGGTGTGCTACAGACGAGCCTGATCCCAATTATATAGACTTATAAGATTTGAACCTAACCTCTCATCAACATAAGTCACAACTATTAGGCTGACACTCAAGTTATTAATTTAAGTGGTAAAATAAATATTTAAAGAGGCTAAAAAAATATCCTTAGGTTTTAAATTTTGACATTACACCCTTGATCAAATCTGAACTTAATAAAAAATTTGATGATCAACTTACAATCTCATATGGAATCTCTATTGAACAAATCTCAAGGAAGCTACAAGTTTAATTTGATAAACAGTTTGCTTTTCCCTATTTTGAAAGTGTTACTACACTCACTTCTTATGAATTTCCTTCTTGTTGTGAAATACTTACTTATTACTCTTGTCCTTCCCATTTTGACTCTCCTAAATATCTTGTCTATCTATAGAATTAAATAAGGTTTTTATTGTGTTTGTAATAAAATCAGACAAAAAACTAACAAGTATCTAAGGTTGCATAAATTTTGACTCCCCCAATTTTTTTCTTACATTTTATATAGGATTGGGCAAGAGATGAAGAACTATGGGTTATGCATATTTACTAACAAGTATCTCTTGGGTTATGCATATTTATATATAATTCTATGAATAAGAAATAATTATAAAAAACTACATTCAACACATAATTTTTAACACTCCCTTTTAAGTTAGAGCATAGATATAATCTATTCTCGGTTTAGAACAATCTTGAAGACAAACATCTGAAACAAAGCTTTGGTATGCAGGCCAATAAATTGATTATCAAAACTAATAAAAATAGTGGAATATCAACTTCTATATATTTGGTCCGCTTGTGAAAAATCATGTTAGTAGCAATGTATGTATAAATATATATATATATCATACTATTATATAAAAGCACGAAGTGGCAAATTTTTCACTTGACTATTTTACCCTTCTTTCTTTCCCCTCATTCCTTTTTATTTTCCCATAATTTCTGGTATCCTTCTTTAATAATTAAAACTCTCTAAAAAATTATTTCTCATATTCCTCTCTCTCTCTCTCTCTCACTCTCTCACGTCCCCTTCTCTCTCTCTCCACTTTCCTTTTCTTCTATACTTAAAATTCTCCTACCAATAGGAAACTCCTTAGATTCTATCCTATTATTCCTATCCCCCTCTCATCTCTCACGTTACTCTCCTACAAATTGGAAAGTCCTTAGATTCTATTTTATATCCCCCTTCTCTCTCTTATCACTCTCTATAAAAATTAAATTAAATCACTTCATATAAGGAAGATAACAAATCTCTTTTTCTTTACTTTCTTTCTTTCTCTCAAACGCCCCCACTTTCCTATAGAGTCACTTCTCTTCCCTTTTCTCTTCCAAATTCTTTCATTATCCACGATATTCCCTTCTCTTCTCTTTTTTTTTTTAATTCATTTATTTATCTATTTATTTATTTATTTTTATAATTTGAGAAAAATTAAATACCATTATATAAGGAATAATAATTCTCTTTTTCTCTACTTCATTCTTTCTCTCAAACTCCCCCACTTTCCTATAGTCACTTGTCTTTCCTTCTCTCTCTCAAACTCTCCCATTATCCACGATCTTCCCTTCTCCTTTTTTTTTTCTAGAATTGCAAGAACAGTGACAGAGTAAATACTCTCCATTCCAAATCCCAACCCTAATCTTCTCTCTCTCTCTCTCTCTCTCATCAAAGCCTTGGCAGAATCACAAGGTATATCCTTTGTAACATCTTGCTCTCTCCAAATGTTTCTCTTACATGGAATTTTTCTTTGACAAGGATGAACAAATTCCGCAACCCAGAAGTCTCCACATACTGAGAAGGAATGCCACTCGAAGTCTGGAACAGTGTAATCGTACAATTTAATTTTGCATTCCCAACTACATTCCCTAATGTCATCGACAATGGTGGTTCCTTGTGGACAACGCCCTATTTGTCTCTCCCTAAACTTCGTCCGTATTAGGTACAAAATTTTTCCTTGCCTTGTAAAATTTGAAACTATTCTGTTCATTAATATAATTTGCATTAGAGTAACTGTTCTTCCCTTCTCTTTCTTGGTAATTAGATGAATGCCTCCACTGCTTCAGTGCTTCAGTTCGGTGGGATTAGAAGGCAATGGAGGCAATTATTAAGTGAAAGATCATTACCTCACCCAAACATTTTTATTTAGACATTTAAAATATTCATGGTTTGGAGTGTATATGCAAGAGCTGCTTTAGTGGGTTCATAGTGAATTTTATATCTTCAAGCCTACCAAGGGGATGTCACCAATCCTTGTTCTAACACCACTATTCGTTCTTGAGAAATCAAAAGGTTTCTGGTTCAAATTTGTATTCATATATTTATAGATATGCAACTTTGTGTGACTATTTCTTCTAAGCATCTGCATTCAAATTTCACTAGAATTTGTTAGTACTGTTTGATAGTGTATGGGACAATCAATCTTGTCAGTTGTTAGGATAGCCTACTTAAGTTATTTTAGCTTAATATAATCTATTGTATAAAGGGACCAAAGAGAAGTCTGTGACTCTGTGGAGTACATTCTCTATCTGGTAAACTCCAGGGTTGTGAAATTGAATGGCTTCCAATGCAGCTTTTCTTACAATCCGAAAATCGGGTAAGGCTCCAATTTGTTGTGTTGCTAATCTGTGCTTGAGAATGTGGTAATTATATTAGGAAAACTTACTGCATTTTGTATTGTCAATTACAACTATGCATGTGCTTGTTCATTACCATTTGCTTTTAGATATTTTTACCATGGTTATCATTATTCAATGGATTTGGGTTAGACTGGTGTTTACTATGAGGATATTCCCAACATTTTAAGCTTTTGAAGGTTAACCTCAAAGATGTATCACCTCCCCCCCCCCCTTCTTTCAAAGTAAGTATATTTAAACAACCTTGATTTTTTCAAATACTCTGACTACTTATAATTTAGAGAAATGAGATGAAAAATCCTATTGTTGCCACATTGTTGCCAAAAGAGGAGGTGCCACTCTGGAATCTTTTTTGAAGCATGACACCCATTAGTGCTTTAGTTAGTTTTCCTAACATATATACTTTGTGATTAATTTTTATCCCAACACCCTACATTTCAAAGGATCTTTGAATCTCCAAAGCACTTTCTAGGAAAAATCTCTTCTGTAAGGGGTATAGAGGTTGCCAATCCCTATGCCTCGGTATTGATGATCTTGGGTTTAGAATTCTATTCTTAATATAACGAGTTCTTGGTTTGATATGAACCATGTATCCTATTCCATCCACCAAGATTTTTTTTTTTTTTTATTTTGCATTGGGATTTTATGGACTAATTCTTTGGCTTGCAAGCACGCAAATTTGAAATCTCTTAACATATTGCCCCATGTTCACATTTGGGGAAACCATGCCTACACAATATAGACTCCATTTGTATTGACCTACATGAGAGTTTGTAGGCCCCATGTTATTATATTGGACACCTTAAAAATGTCACATTATAATGCTTTGAAATGCCCATAGAGTTTTACATATAATAGACAATAGGAATTTGCTAATCTATCTGAGTGCCACTTTTTTATTTATTAATGGAATGATTTACCTGAGGTGTTGGAGAAACTCACCATCTTCTTGAAGTAAAGTGTGTGCCAAAGAGTTAATTAACTCCTAAATGAGCTTCGTGGAACTATACATTTTTTCTATATATTATTTAATTATACTGTTTTTATTTCTTGATCTGCATTTTTCATACAAATTAGAGCAATGTGAATTTCAGAACATTGGTATGTTCTTCACATATCTGCTATTAATTCATGATGTATAGCAGAGGCTGCCCTTTTGTCTCAGCCTCATGCTGTACCAATAGTTGACTCCAAAGGGAGGCTCTCTTTTTGCTGATTTAGGCAAACAACAGTATAATCTTTTGAATTTTTACATGGTTGGATGATTCTCTATTTCAATATTTTGAATTAGTTCCAAAATATAGAATATGATATTCTGTGAACTTGAGGCGCCCACAAGGAGACTCAAAAGTGATAGCTGCTCATTTAAAAGAGTAATATTTCAAGGTGTTCTATTTGTATACAGTTCCAACCATTCAATCAAAGATTGTCAAGCTCAAGATCATAGAGGCTAATAATTATTGTTTTAGGCCTTGACATTAAGAGCTCTAAGTCAGGTTGTATGATGTATATTGTTCAATACTTCTACCTTAGAATAAATGTGCAATATTTCATATCACACTCCTTATTGCAAAATAATCATTAAGTCTCGCTCTCTCTCTCATATACGCACACACACTCAACACAACACAAGACCACAGGTGCATTTGGACATACAATCCAAAATAGAAAAAAAAAAAAAGTGAATCATAAATAAAATTTGAAATAATTGAAATTATGATGAAGGTGCTATTTTTGTTCACATAAATCTACACACATTAAAAAAATTCAAATGCACGTGTGCTTTTACTAGTATATATATATATATATATAGCAGTCGCTTGATTGTCATAGAACATATGAATAGGCCTGTTAACTGAAAATCCAAATTGAAGTATGTATTCTTTCAACGTGAGCATTTTCACCAATTTTGTGTTCTGTGTGGCTTTAGGGTTTCATTTTTCTCTCCACCCTTGTGGTGTGTTCTTTGTCTGCCCCCATAGAGTGTTATCTTTTTCTTCTCCTTGAGTACTCCATCATGAACCAAGGTAGCCTTTCAAACGGTGCCGATAGTGACGGCGTCGGCAACGCTGAAGACGACGACAACGACAACGTGAATGATGTATGTCTGCCCCCCTCTCACCCTATTCCCTCTTACCCTAGATGCATCCCTGCTCCTTCTCCATATCATTCCACTAACTGTAGCCACCCCAACCCCACCCCCACCTGCTTCTTGGTGAATCTGTCGATTTGTCTATTTCTAACTGCATCCAGCCCCAACCAGCCTTTACACTTCTTGTAGGTATACATATACCTCTATGTATCTCCCTTTTCCTCTCCATAACCATACGCTCCAGGTCCTTAATCCCATCTCCAAACAACCGCGCAGTGATGGCGACATTTATTTTCCGATGGGTATCATGCCCGAGCATTCAGTGCTAGGCCTGTTCGATGCTGCAGGAATCTGCAGATGTGTAGATTTGTTCCACTCCAACCAGTGGCTTTGTGTTGCAGTTCTTTTGACATCGAACACTGACATCATCACCACTATCCAGCTTGGTCTTTGTGGCGTCTCCGTCTCCCTCGGCTTCCTTCTGCCCGCCATGGATCTATGGTCCATGTGTAGAAACGCAACCCTAAAACGATGCAGAAGATAATGGAAAAACAAAACAAACAATGCACACGGATTTTACGAGGTTCGGCAAGGTTGCCTATGTCCCCGGTGAGATGAGATCCTGCTTCACTATCAATGGAGAATAGGGTTACAGCGCTCGTCCTCACACCTCTCAGTATTGCTTGCATTATAGAGAAAGAAACCCTCGCTACAAATATATGGCGAAAAAACCCTAATCCGGATTAAACTACAATTGCCCTCAAATAAAAAATTCGAACGGGGGGCTGCGCCGCCCTACACCCCCTGCTATGCAGGGGGACCTCCTGCCCCCCTTGCAACCCCCACGGCCCGCTAACCGGCTAGCGGGACCTCCGTCTTGGCTGTCTAGGTGCTGCACCAGTATTCCCTGGATTAAACTGCGACGAAATACAAGACATCAAACACCAACACCATGTTGGTAGATCTCCTTTGCCTTTCTTTCGTTTCTAAAGAATCTTTGCTCTATTCGTCAGATTATCAACATGTTGACAACAACAAATTTGAGAGTCAAGGAGTTTCTCCAAGCGACATGGAGTTGTGTTCATCAGAGAAGCTTTTCCAAGCAGCGTCTACCACCGGGACCTTTGTCACTTGTTTGTCAGATCTCATCTTTGGGATTTCACCTTGCGGCATGTGTGACGTAATGAATGCCAGAGGTTTTACTAGAACTGATTTCACGAAAGGCTTTGTTAAAGCACTGGCGGGAGAATTTTTGGGAATGTATGAATTGGGCACGCCCTCGACCATAATTTGTCAAAAGAAATGGGCGTTGTCTCCCAACCCTCGTCTTTATTATTTTGTCATTTGTTGTGTTGCCAGTCATCTTGTAAGTTGTGCCTACAACACCTTTTATAGGGATTCCTTTGGTTGCACTGGAGACCCTGTCAATTCCCTCTAAGACAAGGTAATATTTCACTCCTTGGCTTTGGATATATTGTATCCAAATCTTGTGTTGTTCAGGCTTATTAGTTGAATGAACTTGCTTTTACCAAAAAAAAAAAAAAAAACTGAAAATCCAAACTCTTGAATTAGTGACTTTAGCCACATCTACTCATTTGCAAAATGAGTTATGGATCTATATTCAGCTTATGCACTAGACTTAGCCATGGTTTATTAATAGATAAACATTTCGTTCCTCCCACATGCTCATGAGTGTCCATTGACTTCTCTCCTTGTTTAAGACTAATGATATTCTTATAAAGATCATATGTCCATGATATGTTTTTAGAATAATAAGAACTTTTACACGATCTCAAACCTCTTTTCAAATAGTATGAAACATAACATTTGTTGCAATGAAAGATTTTACATTGTTCATAACTAAACCAATAAATTATTATTCTCCTGCTTAGCAACTTCATGTGGAGGTACCGAAGTTGAGTATTTCAAATTTTCTTTTTATTAAATATTCTTCCTCACATATTATGTCCACAATAAGTAACTAATGCCTAACTTTATTTATAATTGTGATTTGTACATCAACAATATCGATCAATGATTTAGTATAGCCATTATATAAACAAATCACACCTAAATAGAAGCAACGCATATAGTAAATCGAAATTAATACTCACACCAAACATCAGATAAGAATCAATATTAAATTAGAATCAAATATGTTTTAATGCCAATATATTGTCACACCTCAATTCCAGTAGACCCAACTTACCATTAGGAATACCGGCGGTGTGAGTAAGACACTTATCTATCTTACAAACCTACAAGGATCTCTGATAGCAGTACCTTAACATTTTCACAATTTCACATCACAAACCAACATACGCAGTGGAATCAGAGTATAGTAGCGGAATCATAAATAAAATGGAGAAACGTCTAATGATAATATAATAGCAATAATCGAGTTATGCTGTTATATTCATCCATGACATATAATATAAGCCCAAAAAAATATACAATCCACAGTTATACCCAAAAGTATCAAAGTATGATGTATAATCTCTTGAATTAGTGACTTTAGCCACATCTACTCATTTGCAAAATGAGTTATGGATCTATATTCAGCTTATGCATTAGAATTAGCCATGGTTTATTAATAGATAAACATTTTGTTCCTCCCACATGCTCATGAGTGCCCATTGACTTCTCTCCTTGTTTAAGACTAATGATATTCTTATAAAGATCATATGTCCATGATATGTTTTTAGAATAAGAAGAACTTTTACACGATCTCAAACCTCTTTTCAAATAGTATGAAACATAACATTTGTTGCAATGAAAGATTTTACATTGGTCATAACTAAACCAATAAATTATTATTCTCCTGCTTAGCAACTTCATGTGGAGGTACCGAAGTTGAGTATTTCAAATTTTCTTTTTATTAAATATTCTTCCTCACATATTATGTCCACGATAAGTAACTAATGCCTAACTTTATTTATAGTTGTGATTTGTACATCAACAATATTGATCAATGATTTAGTATAACAAATCACACCTAAATAGAAGCAATGCATCTAGTAAATCGAAATTAATACTCACACCAAACATCAGATAAGAATCAATATCAAATTAGAATCAAATATGTTTTAATACCAATATATTGTCACACCCCAATTCTAGTAGATCCAACTTACCATTAGGAATACCGGCGGTGTGAGTAAAACATGTACCTATCTTACAAACCTACCAGGATCTCTGATAACAGTACCTTAACATTTTCACAATCTCACATCAAAAATCAATATAAGCAGCGGAATCAAAGTATAGTAGCGGAATCATAAATAAAATGGAGAAACGTCTAAGGATAATATAACAGCAATAATCGAGTTGTTATGTTACATTCATCCATGACATACAATATAATCCCAAAAAATATACAATCCACAATTATACCCAAAAATATCAAAGAATGATGTATAATCTCATGGTGCTGCATAAGCACAGTGGTCGTAAGCACAGTCCTGATCGTGCTCTCCCGCTTCTGGCATCCACCAGTCACTCACACCATACTCTGACCTAGAAAATACTGGGTCACCCACCATTAGCACCACGGTACCTGCATCATCATCTAAAAAGGCGTGTATGCGTGGGGTGAGCTTTCCAACTCGCTCAGGGGTCAAGCACATCCAAGTAAGACAATAGCAGTAATAATTTATGATGCATGATTGCGAAAATTAAATACATAGTCCATGATGCTCATGATGCAGTTCATTTATTCATAATCCACCTAATAATACAAACTAAGTCTGGTAAATGCTACTACGGCGCATTCGGCTATATCCTTCGTCTCGAAACCGCCATCAATTATGCAAGGATACAAACCCTAGCCATGAATAGAAGCCTGTCAGTCACCCAGTAAACCCTTGATAATCCCCTCTTGGCAGTCATGACACCGGTACATTATCGGCCATGCCAGATAGGTTCCCGCCTCTAGCAACAATCGCATCGTAACGTGGGTGTGGCATTCCAGAAAGGCACATTGAACATACCACAATGGGTTATCTAACACCTCAACCTCTGTTAGAAAGGGTTCGTAGCATAGGGAGTGATACCTAACCACATATATACTGCATGCCTTCATAGTGATATAGTTAGTATGAATTACACGATACTGGCAAGACCTCAGCCACAAAGTGTAATTCATCTCCAAATACAGTCTCGCGTACACGATACCAGAGAGACCTTGGCCACAAAGTGAAATCCAAGACCGTTTACCTAATCTAGCATACATATCATAGTTGAGTATGGAATATGCAACACCATTCAGTACTAATCATCGGCCACGAAGTGCATCCATTTTCAAATGCAATCTCAGGGTACACGATACCAGCGAGACCTTGGCCACAAAGTATAACCCGTGACCACAACTAACTCTAATGCACATAATCAATACATGAATGCAACATAAATATGGCAATCACGGCACCGGTACCACCTCGGCCACGTCAGATTCTGTCTCACACACACAACCAAACACACGGTGATCACGATATCGGTACCACCTCGACCACACCGGATCCCATCATACATCTCCATACAATTCATATCATGATCGTAAAATGACAAATGTAACATATCATCATTGTATTTGAGCAATTACAATTAAACATATAATTTTAAGCATGTGAGTAATTTAATAATAATAAACATTTCAAAAATAACACAGTCCATCCCTCACCTTGTTGATCACTGCTTGTATTAGGGTTCAGATAAGGCCATCGATCAATCCACTCAGTTTCAGTCTCGAGGCTTGTGCGCATCACTATCCTAGACACAATGACAATCGTACATCATTATGTGTCAAAAATATTGGGATGGACCCACATAGATCACCCCAAAGGGTACAAACAAAACCATCAGTGACAATAATGTCACCGGAAACACCCACCGGAAACAGGGAATTTTCATCAAAAATATCAGTCCTATTTCTAGTGGAACTGACAGAGAGCTCCTAAGGCTTAGTGGTCCATCGAAAATATGCCACTGGAAGCAGACCTAGTGGATCCAGTGGGCTGTTTTCGGTGGTGGTTCAGCACAGTCCACCCATTTTGGGACTTTTTGGCTCAGGCCTGATCGTCAGGATTTGTTCCGTGGAGTTTGTAGGAGATGTTCCCAGAATCATTCTAAGCCAATAAAATCCTGATTTTACCTAGCCATTTGGGAGATACATCGATCGAACGATAAAAACCCCAGTTGGTCTTTTGGCAATACATGTTGTCAAGCTCATCGGGCTTGGTTTGAGCTCGATAACAACATCGGGAGGGTAGAACATGCATTCTGCGACCTTAACATGGTTTGTACACTAAGATTCCATCCATACCTAGCTTTGTCTAGGTCAAAATAAAGAGAGAGAATAGTGGAAGTGAGTGTACTTACCTCCAATAGCGATTTTGGCAACTTGGCAGCCGCCGGCACCAAGGTAAGCCTTCTCCTTCTTCTTCCCCTTCTTCTTCTTCCTTCTTCTCCTCTTTCTCTCCTCCCTTACGTTGGACACAATAGAAATGAGGAATGAATTCCTCATTTCTATCTTAAGTGTAAATTTTGGACCTTAGGTTCTGTTTGGTTGGACCCTATTCAGACTAATCAGGTTATTATGACTTTCGAAGCCTGAGAACCCATCCACTTGGGTTCAAAATGCATTCAGGTCATGAGTAAAATGTGGGGGATGATTTGGGATCATCCGAGACTATTTACGATGCGAGTGGCGGGAACCACAGGCATCGACACCATGACAGCAGCCTGTTATGCTCACTGGAAACAGCCCACCAGATTCAGGTGTCTTGACTACTTGTTGTCCTATGGCTGGTCTTTCGGCAACTTCAATGTGTGCCTAGACTTATGTGTGAGGAGTCGGGTCACTTTCCATCTAGGATCGAAAGGTACGAATTCCCTCCAATTAGTCTGGAACGCAATGCATGAACGCTTGGGGTCATCTCTCCCCCTTTGGCAATGGGCAGCTATGAGACAAAATCCAATCGTGCTTCCAATCTCCGATCCGAGACCTATCACAACGAATTCAAATTAAACCAAGTCAGGGCACGAGTGTAACATATATTGAATAAAAAAAATATCAAAGACATAGAAGAACCATAACCAAATCCAAATATTAGACTAGAAAATAAATCAAAACCACAGAGCAGCACAAGTACTAAGCCGCTGAAAAAAACAAAACCACTAAGTAGAAACAAATAACAGGAAAGAAAATAGCTGTTATGACTATGAAATTGAGATTGAGTAATATGCTTGATTAGGAGAACAACATTGCAATATATGGATATGCCATATCATTTGGATAGGAGGGGTGGATATAATCAAGAAAATCTTTGACAAATGTGAGGACGTTTGCAAGCTTAAGAAAGAGGGAGTTCTTGGCATCGATACTTCAGAGGTGTTAACAAATCCTATATTTGCAAGCTAGTTTGGTAAATCAAATATGAGGATTCAATCATGAGCATATTTTTTCATGCAAGGCTTATCAATAGAAATAAATTCTTCAAAAAACCTATAAACCCTCGTCAATGTGGCCAAGGGTGAGGAGGATGTGGTCCTTTGTTGCAAGCAAGGAGATGGACAATGAGAGCTGAATTATATAAATTCACCTATTTTTGTTGTATAACTATACGAAGTTTGTTTGGTTACTTGACCACATTCTCCATCTTTAATGGATCTGAGTATACGGTAGAAGTGCAAACCTAGAGTTGTTCCTCTGAAGAATGCACGGTTGGTTAGTTTAATTCTGATTCCTTACTTCATCTAGCTCTAAAGGAACTCTAAACTTTTCAAAGGTAAGAGGACAAACCAAGATTGAGCCTTTGACTAAGGCAGATAATCTGTGCCGTACATTAATCTAGGGGTGCCAATTTCAAGCCAAGCCCAGCCCATTTATGCCGACAAAACTCGACCATTTAAAGCCCAGACTACACCAACCCAAGTAATAAACATGTTAGGATCAATCCCGACCCATTTATAACTGGGTGTTCGTGGTGTAGGGGTGTAACCCATGGGTGCCTGATCGAGCTGCAATTATAGGCCCGACCGAAACCAATATGTTTACACCGACCAAGCCCGTCCCTTTACTGATAACTATTTGTTGTCTGTTGGTTTTAGTGGTACATTTGTTTACTTTAGAGCAAGTACTTGAACCTGTTTTTCTGCTTTCATTTTTCCAATTTTGCATTTATGTATTCATGAAATGTGAAATGTTTGCCATATATGTACAAATTAGTAAGTAGAATCATGGAAGTTAACATTTAGTGTCATTATCAGCAAACTTTGGATTACATGGTGATAAAATAGAAAACTATTGATTTGATTGCAAACGAAGCTATTAAATTGGCAAGCTAAGAGAAAGAGTGGATTATGATATTTCTAGGAGCCTTCGGGCCCACTTAAGAGACAAATTTTAGGGAAGGGCAGTTTAGAGTCAAACCTAGCTAAGGCTTGGTTAAAGTCTCAAGATCTATTAGAATTGTCTTCGATTTCAATAAAGTTCCAATCTTGGGATGATGAACATATGTTCAAAAAATTAGATCGATCGGAAGGCTGAATTTCTTACTCTAGAAAAACATCCTGTATCTAACCTTCTAAAAAGTGAAATCTTAGTGAAAAACTTGAAGAATTATACTTACTTGTTAATGACAGATATTGAGAAATTAAATTGAGAGAAGAACCAGCAATATTAATGAGAATAATAATGAGAGAACATAGTAGAGAAGATCAATCAATTGGATCAAACATTGATTTGTCACTCTATTCAAACACAAGGAAGTCTTCACAAGTAAAGAGGATCAACATCAACAGTAATTTTCACTAATAAGATCTGCATATATTACTTGACTCCCTTACAAACTTATATAGAAGACTAAAAGAGAAATTTAAACATTAAAGATGAAAGATCTAACCCAATTCTTAACCAGTAGGACATCTAAATTGACTATAAAACTGCAATAACAAAGAAATAAACTCAAAATAGGACTGAACTTATAGATTCCTAATCTAGTCCAACTAAAACACTCAATAATAAGTAAAGAAATAAAGGCTCTTACTTGAATAGTTTCGTATTCCTAGTCATACTCACATTACAGGACCATAAAAGTGGTCCATTACAAAAAAACACTTGAAACTAAAGGCCCAACACATATATAATCCACCAAAAGCTCATTTCTATTAAAATACGCACAATTATATGGATCCTACTCGTCTGTAGCACAACTTTGTGCTACACAATCTGTAGCATAACCTATATGATCGACATGTGGTAATTTTAAACTCAACGGTGATAATATCCGAGGGTGGAGAGGGACATCTATACAGGGAAATTCTTGTTTTCCCTCAGTTCAAGCTTGTGGAACTCTTTGTGTTCTTTGTCTAACTCAGGAAATCCTAAATCACTTCTTCCTTCGACTTTGGACTTTAGAGAAATTGGGTGCACAGAGCTTTGAGGAGTCAACGGTTGACACCAGGCATTTGGGTCCTTTAGAGGTGACTATTTTTTTCTTTAGCAGCTGAGTGAAGCTCTATGGTTTGATGGTTTTTTTAAACTCTGAATAAACAAATGAGTTCTTTTGGGAATTTGGGTACTTTGAAAAGAATTTTTACTCTTGCATTTTGAAGTTTGAGCTACAAGTTTAGTTTTGGGTGATGATCTATCATGTGTTACTCTATTTGTCAACTCTTTGAAGATTGTCTAGTTCTATGGTTTGAGAGTTCGTGAACTCTCATTTTTCTAGTTCGAATTTTTTATTCTTAAGGCTTCACTGATCCGATTTAATGTTATGAAGCTAGTTCATATTAGTCCTTCACTCACTGTTTTGAATTCTAGAGAGATTTTATTCTCCTTGTTCCCTTTCTTTTACTTTTTATATCTAAAACTCAAATGGGGTTTTCCCTTTTAAAGCAACCGAACTGAGAGCACTGTTTTCGAATAGGTATGAGAGGCACGGACTACTACCCCTTGGATGACTTGAGAG
The DNA here is from genome assembly GCF_013358625.1 of Macadamia integrifolia. Lineage (NCBI taxonomy): Eukaryota > Viridiplantae > Streptophyta > Magnoliopsida > Proteales > Proteaceae > Macadamia > Macadamia integrifolia. The sequence goes on along the minus strand of NC_056567.1, from coordinate 7,418,426 downwards.
CACTGGTATCCTACAACTGAATCGATATGAGGCAGAAACAATTCTTAAAGGAATGGATATCTGCGAGAGTCTTGAAATCAGAAGCAGAGAAATGGTCATCTTCTTCTTGGGAGAAATCATTGTATTTGATGGTAAGGGTTTCTCTATGGAGAAACAAACTAACGCCATACCAGGCATCGTCGGAGGGGAAACGGTAATCCAGACCTGAGATATCGCCGACGGAGCAGAAAGTAGAGAGAAGAATCACATAGAGAAGAAATCATAGGGAAATCCAAACTCCTTTCCTCTTTGCGATTCCTCCTCTTTTGTGGTTTATTTCTTTAAACATATTCAGTGCAGCGCATGTATAGATGTCTCCCTCCTCCCTCAGATATCGTCAGTGTTAAGTTCAAAATTACCAAATGTCGATCATCTGAATTGTGCCATAGATCATGTAGCACAAAGGTGTGTTACAGACGAGCCGGATCCCAATTATATGAACTTATAAGATTTGAACCCCTAACCTCTCATCAACATAAGTCACGACTACTAGGTTGACACTCAAGCTATTAATTTAAGTCGTAAAATAAATATTTAAAGAGGCTAAAAAAAATATCCTAAGGTTTCAAATTTTGGGACATTACACCCTTAATCAAATCTAAACTTGATAAAAAATTTGATGATCAACTTACAATCTCCCATATGACTTAGAATCTCTATTGAACAAATCTCAAGGAAGCTACAAGTTTAATTTGATAAACAATTTTCTTTTCCCTATTTTGAAAGTATTACTTCACTCACTTCTTATGAATTTCCTTCTTGTTGTGAAATACTTACTTATTATTCTTGTCCTCCCCATTTTGACTCTCCTAAATATCTTGTCCATCCATAGAATTAAATAAGTTTTTTATTGTGTTTGTAATAAAATCAGGCAAAAAACTAACAAGTATCTAAGGTTGTGTAAATTTTGACTCTCCCAATTTTTTTCTTACTTTTTATATAGAATTGGGCAAGAGATGAAGAAAGAAGAAAATAAATTAAGGATGGAAGAGAGTAGACTGATTGAAAAAAGAATGCCCTAATCTACTGCTAAAAATATATTTATAATAATGTAAATTCTAAAGATAACAACTAAAAGTCTTGGATTATGCATATTTATATATAACTCTATGAATAAGAAATACTTATAAAAAATTACATTCAACACATAATTTTTAACACTCCCCTTTAAGCTAGAGCATATATATAATCTATTCCTGATTTAAAACAACCTTGAAAAAAAATCTAAAACAAGGCTTTAGTAAGCATGTCAATAAATTGATTATCAAAACTAATAAAAATAGTGGAATATCAACTTCTATATGCTTGTTCTGCTCATATAAAATCAGGTATATATATATATATATATATACACATACATAGCAGCTTGATTGTAACAAAACATATGAATAGGACTGTTAACTGAAAATCCAAACTCTTGAATTAGTGACTTCAACCACATTTACTCATTTGCAGAATGAGTCATGGATATATGTTCAACTTATGCACTAGACTTAGCCAAGGTTTATTAATAGATAAACATTTAGTTCCTCTCTCATGCTCATGAGTGCCCGTTGACTTCTCTCCTTGTTTAAGACTAATGATATTCTTATAAAGATTATACGTCCGTGATATATTTTTAGAATGAAAAGAACGTTTACATGATCTCAAACATCTTTTAAAATAGTGTGAAACATAAGATTTGTTGCAATGAGAGATTTTACATTGTTCTATAACTAAACCAATAAATTATTATTCTCCCGCTTAGCAACTTCATGTGGAGTTTCTAAAGTTGAGTATTTCAAATTTTCTTTTATTAAATATTATCCCTCACATATTATGTCCATAATAAGTAACTAGTGGCCTAACTTTATTTATAACTGTGATTTGTACATTAACTATATCTATCAATGATTTAATATCATCATTATATAAATAAATCACACCTGAATAGAAGCAATGCATATAGTAAATCAGAATCAATACTCACACCAAACATCAGATAAGAATCAATATCAAATTATAATCAAATATCTTTTAGCACCAATATATTGAATAAAAAAAATACCAAAGACATAGAAGAACCATAACCATATACAAATCCAAATATTAGACTAGGAAATAAATCAAAACCACAGAGCAGGACAAGTACTAAGCCAATGAAATAAACATAACCACTAAGTAAAAACAAATAACAGGGAAGATAATTTTAAATTTTAGAAGTCCTATTGGCATTCGGACAAATTTTGAAGCTGAATTCTGCACTGTTATATTTGGCATTGAATACGCCAGAGCTCATAGGGTTCAGGCTCTTTGGATCGAAAGTTATTCAGTCGTCATGGTGACTCTTCTCGCTCGAGGTTTGACTCCATGTTTTTTCTTTCAAAGGTGGAGAAACCTCTCTCCTTTCCTACAGATGGTGAAGTGGAAGGTTACTCATTGCTTTCGTGAAGCAAATCCAGTCACTGACTACCTAACAAAATCTGCTGCTATCCAAGATACCTCTAAGCCTGTGTCCTATTGGCCTGCCTTAATTCAGATGGAGATTGAGAGGGATGCTCTCACTCACCCTCGCTACAAATTTATTTAGTTTTTCTCTTCTTCTCTAGGTAGGTTGAGTTTTCTTTGAGTCCCCTCCCTACTGATGGCAATGCTGAAGGTGGGGTAGGATCTCAAGTCTCTCTTCCTAGTTGTGTTTCCTGCTTGAGGGCATTGTAATTATTTTTTTTATTTTTTATTCTTAATACATTCTCTAATTTCTAGCGAAAAAATTAGCAGGGAAGAAAATAGTTGTGATAACTATGAAATTGAGATTGAGTAATATGCTTGATTAGGAGAACAACATTGTAATATATGGATATACCATATCATTTGGATAGGAGGGGTGGATATAATCAAGAAAATCTCTGACAAATGTGAGGACATTTGCAAGCTTAAAAAAGAGGGAGTTCTTGGCATCAATGCTTCAGAGGTGTTAACAAATCCTGTCTTTGCAAGCTGGTTTGGTAAATTACATATGAGGATTCGATCATGAGCATATTTTTTCATGCAAAGCTTATCAATAGAAATGAATTTTTGAAAAAACCTATAAACCCTCGTCAATGTGGCAGAGGGTGAGGAGGATGTGGTCCTTTGTTGCAAGCAAGGAGATGGACAATGAGAGCTGAATTATATAAATTCTTGGTCTGATAGGTGGTTTGGTGTTCAATCCTTATAAAAGCATATCACACAATCAAGGAAGAAGATCTCTCCAAGCTGATCCAAAATAGTAAAGTCATCTTAAAGACACCTTACCAAATCAGAGAAGAAGTAGTTGCTATTGGCAAAGGTCTCAAAGAGCCCTGGTGCTCTGATACCATAATAAAATAAAAAGTAGAAGATAAATAGAGAGAAAGAGAAAGAGCGACAGATTTTACAAGGTTTAGTCAATGGTGACCTATGTCCTTGAATGTTGTTTTTCTTTATTGTCTTTGGTTGAGATTATCATCTCTATTTAAAGATGATTTACAATGTCTATAAGGAGAGGTTCCTCTATAGAAGGTAATTATAGGTGGCATTGAGCCACAATAGTTATTATAATTTAAATCATAACTGTTCCTTCCAGGGCATCTTCAAGATAAACTTTCCATATTGAGCATTGATTGATTAAGAGAAATCTTTTCTTTTAATTTGGTGATGTGTCTTGTAGATAGACTTGCCATGTTGAGCATTGATTGATTGGAAGAAATCTTCTCTTCTAATTTGGTGAGGTGTTTTGAAGATAGACTTGCCATGTTGGGCGTTGAGTGATTGGGAGAAATCTTCTCCTTTGATTTGGTGAGGTATCTGCAAGATGACTTTACTATTTTGGATCGACTAGAAGAGATCTTCTCCCTTGATTGTGTGATGTGTTCTTATAAGCCACAATTGTTATTCCAATTTAAATCACAACTATTCTTTCCAACCATGGGCATCTTCAAGATAAATTTACCATGTTGAGCATTGATTGATTAAGAGAAATCTTTTCTTCTAATTTGGTGAGGTGTCTTGTAGATAGACTTGCCATGTTGGGTGTTGATTGATTGGGACAAATCTTCTCTTATAATTTGGTGAGGTGTCTTGAAGATAGATTTGCCATGTTGGGCATTGAGTGATTGGGAGAAATTTTCTCTTCTAATTTGGTGAGGTGTCTTGAAGATAGACTTGCCATGTTGGGCGTTGAGTGATTAGGAGAAATCTTCTCCTCTGATTTGGTGAGGTGTCTGTAAGATGATTTCACTATATTGGATCGGCTAGGAGAGATCTTCTCACTTGATTGTGGATGTGCTCTTATATGCTCCTCGATCACGTTTGCAAGCTGCATAAATCTTTATATGGCTTAAAACAAGCACCCCGCGCCTGGTTTGAGAAACTCAGTTCCTTTCTCCTAGAGAATGGTTTTACTAGTTCAAAAACTGACATGTCTCTTTTTATATATTGTCATAGGGAGTTCATTATTTACATTCTCATATACATGGATGACATCATCATTACACAGCAACAACACTATCGTGGTGCATTCGCCATTAAAGATCTCAGCCTGCTTCACTACTTTTTGGGCATCAATGTGGTTCCAGTTAAACAAGGGTTACTCTTATCTCAACGTCAATATATCATTGACTTATTGACTAAGGCAAATATGACCACTTGCAAGCCACTTACGACTCTTATGGCCACATCTGCCCGCCTTACAAAGAATTCTAGCACTCCAATGGTTGATCCAACTCTGCATCGTAGTACAAGTGGAGCCCTCCAATATGCCACACTCACTCGACCTAACATTCAATTTGTCGTCAATAAAGTGTGTCAATTTATGCATAGCCCAACCACTAACCATTGAGCCGCCGTTAAACGAATCTTACGATATCTCAAGGACACAATTGATCATGGTTTACTACTTGAACAACAATCCAAAATGCAAATCTCTGCCTTCTCTGATGCTGACTAGGCTGGATGCCTTGATGATCGTAAGTCCACCAGAGGTTTTGCCATCGTTCATGGGTCCAATTTAATATCTTGGAGATCCCGCAAACAAGCTATGGTTGCTCATTCAAGTACTAAAGCTGAATATAGGGCTGTTGCAAACACGACGGCTGAAATAACTTGGCTTCAATTCTTACTTGAACTTCATGCATTCCTTTCCACTGCTCCCATACTATGGTGTGACAATATTGGTGCAAAATATCTCACTGCTAATCCTATCTTCCATGCGCCCACCAAACACGTGAAAATAGATTTTCACTTTGTTTGCGACAAGGTTGTAAAGGGAAATCTTGATGTCCGATACATCTCCACCAAAGATCAAGTAGCTGATATCTTTACCAAGCCTCCATCGCACAATTGTTTTGCGACTCTAATGAACAACCTCAAGGTCACTAAAGTTCCCATGAGTTTGAGGAGGCATATAAGAGCACATCGCACAATCAAGGGAGAAGATCTCTCCCAGGCGATCCAAAATAGTAAAGTCGTTTTGCAAACACCTCACCAAATCAGAGAAGAAGATTTCTCCCAATCACTCAACGCCCAACATGGCAAGTCTATCTTCAAGACACCTCACCAAATTAGAAGAGAAAATTTATCCCAATCAATCAATGCCCAACATGGAAAACCTATCTACAAGACACCTCACCAAATTAGAAGAAAAGATTTTTCTCAATCAATCACTGCTCAACATGGCAAGTTTATCTTGAAGATGTCCATGGTTGGAAGGAATAGTAATAATTTAAATTAGAATAACCATTGTGGCTCAATACCACCTATAATTACCTTCGATAGAGGAATCTCTCCTTATAGATATTGTAAATCATCTTTAAATAGAGATGATAATCTCAGCCAAAGACAATAAGGAAAAACAATATTCAAGGACGTAGGTCACCATTGACTGAACCTTGTAAAATCTGTCTCTCTTTATCTTCTACTTCTTATTTTATCATGGCTCAATGCCACCTATAATTACCTTCTATAGAGGAACCTCTCATTATAGACATTGTAAATCATATTTAAATAGAGATGATAATCTCAGCCAAAGACAATAGGAAAAAATAATATTCAAGGACGTAGGCCACCATTGACTAAACCTTGTAAAATCTGTCTCTCTTTATCTTCTACTTCTTATTTTATCATGGCTCAATGCCACCTATAATTAACTTCTATAGAAGAACCTCTCCTTATAGACATTGTAAATCATCTTTAAATAGAGATAATAATCTCAGCCAAAGACAATAAGGAAAAACAATATTCAAGGACGTAGGTCACCATTGACTGAACCTTGTAAAATCTCTGTCTTTCTCTTTCTCTCTCTTTATCTTCTATTTCTTATTTTATCATGGCATCAGAGCACCAGGGCTCTTTGGGACGTCTGCTAACAGCAACTACTTCTCCTCTGATTTGATGAGGTATCTACAAGATGACTTTACTATTTTGGATTGGTTGGGAGAGATCTTCTCCCTTGATTGTGTGATGTGCTCTTATAATCCATTATGAAAATTTTGAATCTAGATTCTTCCATGTTTACCAATTATGGAAATCGTGTTTCAGATTTCATCGGGAATTTTTAAATGGATTCTGCTTCCTGTGGATTGTCAACTGTTGCATGAGATTTTTTCTGTAGTTGGGACCATCAGTATTCCATCATTTTCAGTGGATGATGCATGTGCTTGGAGTCCCACTCCCTTGGGAGCTTTCTTGGTTAAATTTGTTTGGGAGATGCTGAGAAAGGAGAAGCCAATGGTTAATTGATCCTTATTTATCTAGAACAATTTTTGTTATCACGTCAATCCATTTTTGGATGGAAGCTCCACTATGAAAAACTCTCCATTGATGATAAAGTGCGAGGACATGGATTATCTTTTCCATCAAGATGCGATCTTTGTTATAAAGAGGTATAATCGATTTTTATTTTTTTTTGCTAACGACGGGTATCTAGGCCTTTGGTCTGACTAGTCCTGCTGGCCCATGCTCACTCCACAACCGCATGGACTGGGTCATACCGGGGTTAAATGAGAACCATTCAACTTTCACTGAAAGCAGTGAAGAACACTAAACACCCCGTGCGAGTGGCCCAAGGTGTGCTTAGTGGGAGTCGAACTTAGAACGTCCGAGTTTACGGCTCATACCAAGTTCGTTGCTCACCAACTGCGCCACCCCTTTGGGTTAGGAGGTATAATCAATTACTCACCTATTTTTGGAGTGTAACTATACGAAGTGTGTTTGGTTACTTGACCACATTCTCCATCTTTAATGGATTAGAGTGTACGGTGGAATTGCAAACCTAGAGTTGTTCCTCTGAAGAATGCATGGCTGGTTAGTTTAATCATGCTTCCTTATTTCATCTAGCTCGCAAAGGACTCTAGACTTTTCCAAGGTAAGGGGAGAAAACCAAGATTGAGCCTTTAACATGGGGAGATAGTCTGTGCCGTACATTAATCTAGGGATGCCAATTTCAAGCCCAGCCCATTTATGCCAATCAAACCCAACCATTTAAAGCCCAGACCACACCAGCCCAATTAATAAACATGTTATGATCAATCCCGACCCATTTATAACCGGACGTTCGCGGTGTAGGGGTGTAAGTGTAACCAATGGGTGCCCAATCGAGCCGATCAATTATAGGCCTGACCGAAACCAATTTATTTACCCCGCCCGAGCTCGGCCCTTTACTGATAACTACTTTGGTTTTAGTGGTACATTTGTTTACTTTATAACGAGTAGTTGAACCTGTTTTTCTGATTTCCTTTTTCCAATTTTGCTTTTATGTATTCATGAAATGTGAAATGTTTGCCTGAGCCTATATAGATACAAATTAGTAAGTAGAATCATGGAAGTTTACAACATTTAGTGTCATTATCACCAAACTTTGGTTACATGGTAATAAAATAGAAAACTATTGTTTTGATTACAAAAGAAGCTATTAAATTGGCAAGCTAAGAGAAAGAGTGGATTATGATATTCTAGGAGCCTTCTAGTCCACTTAAGAGACAAATTTTTGGGAAAGTCGGTTTAGAGTCAAACCTAGCTAAGGCCCAGTTAAAGTTCGATTATGGCAGTCCAATTATAGCCCGAAATCGACTGGCCAAATATAAAGCGTATTATACTCACCAAAACTAAGCCCTTTCACAGTGTATAGCTTGAAATTAGTCAAGCCCAATAAGGCCGACAGAGCCTGACCAGTTGACACCTCTACATTGATCAACGCCTTTATTATTTTTTCCTTCTGTCTATCTATATTGAAGCAAGTGTTTCTTTGCTATATACTCACCCACATTCCTTTATTTTGGACAATTTAACCTATTTACCTCTTATATTGTTAGAAAGATTTACCCGATGTCGAAGTATAAGACCGGTGTTGTTGAGATGGCTTGACTTCCTTACTTGATGTAACAGAGAGGACCCGCACAAATGTTGAAGTAGACAAAATTAGTTGAGTTGTATCAAAATAGATACTCTCTTTAAGGTCTGAAACGCTCTATATACGAGTGCAACTTGGGTGTCTTGCGTTTGACCTCCAAGAAGAAACAACCATATATTGTTTTCTGATTGTACACAGATATTGATCATTTGGGAGAGCAAGGATAGGCTCACTAAGTACAGTTTAGAAAGATTGTTTGATGCAATTGTTAAAACCAAAGAGGGAAATAAAATATAGCAAGAAGCAGAGCACATTGTAGAGAATGGTTTTTCTAAGAACATAATACACACATACAAGAGAGAGAGAGAGAGAGAGAGAGAGAGAGAGAGAGAGAGAGAGAGAGAGAGAGAGAGAGAGTTGAACATATTCTGTTAATGCAAATAATGTGTATATATAGATGTATATAATGCTACTTGTATACATACATGGGTGTACAACATGTGTATGTTATGAAATATGTCTTTTCATATGAGTGGGTACATATAAGAATGGTATCTACACGTATTTGAATTGGAGCAAAAACTCAAAAGGTGTATAAAGATGGGTACCTCTTGATCACACCCACACCCACACCCACACCCACACACTACTCGGTTCAACTTGACATGTGCTTCAAAAGCACCCCAGAAACCCCCACATACATGAGAATAAGACTAAATATTTTAGCTTTGCTCAAGACTTACGAACTTTCATTCAAAACTTCCCTACAAAACTTTTGAGCTCAAAACTCAAAATAAAAAAATGAAAGTAAAAAGGGAGTAAAAACTAAGGGATAAATAATTTAAAAACTGTACTTTATATTTAGTATAAATATGTAATTAAATACAACATATACCTATGCAACTACCACCATTCAATATCATAAATGCCTTGGTGCATCCAAGGTGTTGTAGCATCATATTGGCCACTTGGATACATAATGTGAAATTCATGTATGCCTCATTGAGTGTTATATTTCTGAATTTACTTGAGCTGTCCTTAAGAGGTGAAGAATGATTATCTTTTGTGTATATGTTTTGGGACAAAATCTAGAACTCCAACGAGAAATGGCTTACAGGAGTCAAGTAGGCCTCTTGTTGCATAGTTTTACCTACTAATCTTCTTATTCCTTGCTGCGAATTTCATTGAAATGATGGCTGTAAGTTCAATGTGAAAGTATACTAATAATTGCTTACGATAATATTGCACTAAACTTTCATTGTCAAAGTTACCTATTATTTTGCTTGTAGGGAAAATTTAGAGAAGAGAAGTGAAATTTTCAAACCTAAAAAGAATTTTTTGTAATCATTATCTCGTATGATTATATTACTTACTCCAAATCATTCTATAGTTAGTTATAAGAATTCACTTTATTTTGCATCTAAATTCTTTGGATTTGAAAAATAAAATAAAAGTTGCATTTAAAAGTATCATTTCCAAATATATACTAAGATATTTAAATAATTTATAAAATAAAAGTTGCATATTGGATAATATCTTCCCCCCCCTTTCTTTGTTTTAGAACCCAGCTTTCCTTACTTTATATGTTTGGATCCAGTAACCGACCTCATTAAGTTGGAATAAGGCTTAGTTTGTTATTATCGTTGTTACTTGATATTTGATAAATACTACCTGTAATTTCTAATTTGTTTTCATAACCAAAAAAATCTCTGGAATTTAATTTGATGCAGATAATAAAAAGTAGCACCCTCCCCCTAACACCCAGTCCATGAATGGATGGGTCAGTCCGTCAGTGTATACTTGCCCATTACAAGGACTAATTCTCACATTACTCGTGTCCCAATTAGTATTATGCTATAAATGTTATGGTGTTGGTGGGATGGATCATTGTCCTCAGATCATGAATTTACTTATCAGTTTTGGTATTGACATTGGTATCAATCTTGGTCGATATTAATGTAATAACGATCTTGAATTAACCTGTACTGGTTGGATCCATCAATGTTATCTTTGTTTTTCATTAAAAAAAAGTAGATATCTTCTTACGATTTTACTCTTGTTTCAATACCAATACTTGATAATAGAATTGATCTTGATCAATAATGATATAATACAGCTAATTTAATACTGACACCTAAAACCATGATCCAGATAATTCCTAAAACTAGACCGATTCCAATTGATTTGGAACAGTACGGATGCCAATTTTAGAGTGATTTATGGCAGACTTTAGGTTTTTTTTTTTTTTTTTTTTTTTTATCTGGAATCCGGTTCCACTCTCTATTCCGAATTTGCTGCTTGAGCCCGTCCTCACAGCTGAAGTAAGAGGGAACAATTATGCTACGTTTAGATGCCATAAGGGCCAAGGCTACGTTTTTATTCTAAATTAGTATTTCTGAGATTGGAGTACTTCTATTTCTCTTAATTTGAAGTATTTCTGTATAAAAAAAAAATATTTTATCGTAGAACTAAGAAAATTTTTATGTCAATAAAAAGAATAGAAACACGAATAGAATGCATAACATAAGTATTTTTGTTGTTCTGTGATGAAAGTGGAGGTGGAAACGATGAAAGAGTTGTAGTGGCAGTGCCGGTGGCGATGTCAATGTTAGTGTCTTATCTTCTGTTCTTGTATGTAGGGATTAACGATTAGGGATTTAAATCATTGTATCGGTTAAGGTCTTGGTCTCAACTGAATTAGACCATTTTGCCTTAAAATTTGATTTTGGAGGAAATATCACTACTCTCCCCTGAACTATGTCGAAATGTCAACTTGACCCCACACTTTTTCAAAAATATCACTCACCTCCCCCCAAATGAAAATATTCTATCTGACGTCTCCAACCGTTTGAAATGGTTGTTAAGTCGAACAGTTTTTTACTTCGATTCAGCAAGAAAGGGGAAGGGGAAGTGGGTTTGATCGATAGAGTATGGTATGGGTTAGGCGTGCAAATATGGCCATGATGGTCAGAACCCGCCCTTGGCCCGCCCTGATCTCGAACAAGTATCGATCCAAAATTTTTGGCCCTGAGGGCCGGTTCGACTCTGAAATTTCTGACCCTGAGTCAGGGTCAGGGTGCGTAAGGGTTGATGTCTTTGGCCCGCCCTGAACCAGGCCCTAGTTTTTTCCCTTGATGTTGACCCTGGTTTTGACCCTGATATCTAATTTTAGATATTGTTTGATATTGAGTCATTGACACCTCAAAACCACTAATATATCTTCTCACTGATCTCTCTTGCTTTCTTTACAAAAAAAAAGAAAAAAAAAATCTCTCTTGCTTTTTATATTAAAAAATAAAAAAAATCAGCATATACCCAGCCCTTGATGGCAAACCAGGGTCAGGGTCATTCAAGGTCATCCCGGTCTAACCCTGACAAATCAGGGCCAATCAAGGTGGGTAAGGGTTGGGCCTAGGTTGAAGTTTTGCGGCCCTGAGTCAGGATCAAGGCGGGTTTGGGCCAAGTTAATGGGACTCAGGGTTGGACTAGGGTTTTAAGAAGCTGAGCCCAACCCGGCCTTGTTGCACCCCTAATATGGGTTTTAGAAAAGTATAGGGGAGTGATATATATATATATACTAGTAAATATACATGTGCATTTGCACATGTAACGGAATATTTTTCTTAGAGTGTGTTTATGTGGATAAACTTTTACTCGTAAGTCTTCTAAACAATTTCCATTGGAATATAGTCTTTTTCCCGTAGAAAATATCTATAACTACCTTTGCTTCCAAAAGTTGAGAAGATCCTACTTAGCAATGTTTCATCAATAGTTTCTTCCATAGGTACTACCTAATCTAGGGAAAAACTTTGATAGTAAAACATCTGGTTAAAACGCGCATGCCAATGCAAGTGTGGCATAACATTGGAAATTAGTGTGTGTGTGTTTATGTGGATCAGAAAAATTATGGAATTAAATTGAAATTTAATATCTAGTTAAGCATTTAAGCTTTTTTTAATTTATAATGTAACTTTAAATTTTAAAAGCATCTTAAATTTAGGATCCAAATATGAACAAAAGATAATGATTGTTTAAGGATAATGAGTAAACAACATTGCTCAATATTTCTCTATTTTATTTTTATTTTTTATATTTTTTGTCTTCATATTCTTCGACATCTATGATCCTCTTCTGCAACAATTTGTCTTGATATTCGACTTGCATAATTTTTTGTATCCATTTTGAAGTAGAAACAATATTGTTTGGATCGACATGAAAGCAATTTGGCTCCAATCGATTTTGATTCGATTTGGCGATCTGGACTGGCCTTAAAATTGGCATATGCTATTAGGGTTTTGTACAACAATTGGCCCAGCCCGAATTGAAGGAAATGAGATTGTTCTCAATCAATTTTTAAAAACCTGTTTGGATTTTTTTTTTTTTTGGGGTACCGGATGAATACATGCTACTGAGGAGAACAAGAAAAAGTGAGATTGTAGGGTTTTCCACATGGGCTTTTTGTCTCTTTCTTTTTTTCTCGTTTGGTTGGCTTGGAAGTTTGAATTCATCATAAAGGATGGTTATTTGGTTTTGCTGATGATCATCCTCTCATGGTCAGGTTTTTTACTATTGTAAGATTGAGTTATTGTAATATATGAGCTTCTATAGTCTAAATGGGTATACTTTTTTACTGCATTATTAAGTGTATAATGTAGAACTAATTAAGCATCTTTAAATTAAGATAGAAAGGAGGATTTTGTGACAGTAGTGGGAGGTCTTGTGAACATGTTAAGTAACTATCCAATCTTAACATGTGGCTACAGTTAGCCAAGCCCTTATCCAAAAACTAATCATTTACACACACACACATATATATATATATATATATATATCTATATATATCTCTTTAAGAAGCTATTGAATATCAAAAGTACCTCAAATATTCACATCCAATATATTCGTTCTCTTTTAGTAAAGAGGTAATGAGGAAGAAGGATGTTGGGATCATATTCACTTTTGTTGGGGGAATGAGTAAGACTACTTAAATTGTACTTCTAACTAAAAATATATTTACTCCTGGAATTTTTTTTTTTTTCTTTTCAAAAGATAATGTAAGCTAAGAATGGCAACTCTCCTGCCATTTTGTCTTTTTTCTTTCCCCTTCTAGTGATATTCAGTTCCCCTCCAAGTCTCTAACTGATTGTATGCTGTCCTCCTTTACAATGAAGTCCATTTTTGACATTATATTGGCTGAAGAAATCTGTTGAACCTTATGCTTTGTTCAATTCCTTGCTAATTTGGGTATTGTGACTGCTGGGAAGCTTGTTGAGGAAACATACAAAAGAATTCTGTTTGGTTTTAATTGTCGGGCGAGTGTAGCAGTTGAATTGAAGTCCGTAAAATCAACTGCACATTAATAATGGTATTGCATTAGGAGCACTGTTGAAATTCCTTGGCTGTAACAGGATTCATCTCTTCTATATTTTGAGAACAATAAATTAAATGGCTTTGATGCTTTTCTTGCGTTGGTTTTTCAATTTGTTACGGTCCAACAGATTGCCTTTTTGTGTAGACAAAAAGTGTTTGTCTTACAAATTCCATGGGTTGTAAAAGAGTGGTGATGATGCTTAATATCCATTGTTCTTATAGATTGAATCTGACCTGTTATTATCTGGTTTCCAATGCTTCAATTAATGTCAATTGTGAATAAATCGAAAATATGAGAGAGAGAGAGAGAGAGAGAGAGAGAGAGAGAGAGAGACAGTGAGAAAAGAATAACAAGTCACACGAGAGAGAGGGACACCCAAAGAGAAAAAGAACTACAAGTTACAATGAAAAGAAGACATGGGGGGGGGGGGGGGGGTGAGGAGTATCATGGGCCCTATAATATGGCAAGATGGATATTATGAACTTGGCCAAGAGTAAACCAAAAGGACATTATATGTGACAAATTTATGTACACTATCTGAATAATGATTCCTAGAAACAAATCAAACGGCTGGTTTTTTTTGGCAGCAAATGAGTAAGCTTCCATACAAATAGAATGTCTGAATATAAAAAATATAAAATTATACCAATAATAAATTATTGGAATATAAAAAATAGAAGGAAACAAAGGGGTAAAGTAGTGCAGTGAAAGATTTGCCACTTCGTGCTTTTATATAATAGTATGATATATATATATTTTTTTACCCTCAATAGATATCGGGATCAAAATCCTCTGTTTTTCTCATCCTTGTTTTTCCTTGTTTTGCTACCTGCAGAATATGACACGTGGACAACAGAGGATCCAACGGTCAAGGTTGGGTGAGGATTATTACATCCGGTGCGTTGGTCTTAAAGTTGTCCATGTGTCGTGTTCTGCAGGTAGCAAAACAAGGAAAAATAGGGATGAGAAAAACAGAGGATTATTTTCCTAGATATCGACACTCCCAATATGTATTAACACCGTATTAGTATTATCTACGCGCGGCGATATACTGATACTAATACTTAATTCCATTCCATGGTAGCTAGGGACAGTGATACTTCTCGTGGATGGCACTCTACTACATGTGTGCACATTGCTTTGATCTGAAGTTAGTTTTTAAGGTATACAGAACACAAAACAGACTAAACCAGACTGGTGCCAGTGCTGCCTTTAAAGACTGCAAAGACCGATCCAACGCGGTTAAGATTTCTCTATATTTGCTTCTTAATTTAAAATTTGGAAGCTTAATCAGTGGTATTAAACTATTAACTTACTCAAAACCACAAGCTTTCCCTTTTTTCATTTATATGTTATTAAATGTTTTTGTTTTTGTCTTTATTCATTAGTAAATTATCTTAATTCTTAGTCTCTACATACGGAAAATCTTTCCAAGCAATATACTAAATGCAACAAAGCTGTTCTCAGGTTCCTAAACATGTTGAAAGTCATTGGGAGTTTTATGAATTGATACTTCTCTCTCTCTCTCTCTCTCTCTCTCTCTCTCTCTCTCTCTCTCTCTCTCTCTCTCTCTCTCTCTCTCTCTCTCTCTATATATATATATATATATATATTTCTTTAAATATTTGGTCACACAATAGATTCAGGGAATTTATAAATGAAGTTATTTAGCACCTAATTAAGGTCTACCTAAAGACTCAATTTCTTAAAGCAAGGTACCATACATGAGTTCATGTTGTGTTCCAAGGATAGAGTTATTATGATAAAGACCCTGCAACACTTGCCTGAAAATGCTTCATTTTTATAGTTCTTTAACCATTAGGCAGCCTAATAGATTATTAAAAAAAAATAAGGACAAGATAAAACAGAAAAAAATAATAACAGAAAAAAAATTAAGAAACTAAGAAAAAGCTAAAGGGAAGTAAGACCAACATTATATTGGAAAGAAGGGAATAGTTTTTCCTAGTCTAGCAGGTTTGGAGAAAATCTCTGGATCGGCACAAATAGCTGTATAGTGACAAATTTGATGGAGTTAAAATTTTGTAGAAGGGAAGACTCCA
The DNA here is from genome assembly GCF_013358625.1 of Macadamia integrifolia. NCBI lineage: Eukaryota > Viridiplantae > Streptophyta > Magnoliopsida > Proteales > Proteaceae > Macadamia > Macadamia integrifolia. Next base: position 7,402,615 of record NC_056567.1, on the reverse strand, counting down.
AGTCCCTATTCACATGATAAGTTTCAACTAATGTAGAATAGATCAAATGGCAACATAAAACTTTGAAAATCTATTAATTAAAAAAAAAAGAAAAAAAAAGAACGTCTAAAATACTTAGGTATCTGCCAATAAAGAGTATATAAATAAATTTCACTGTGAAATTGAACATATGATTAATTTATATCATTTTCTTTCTATTCATGCAATAAAAATTAAAATATCATTGTCCCATGTGGTAAAACTTGGTTCTAGGCTAGAGAGACCATTTAGTCTTCCCTAATTGTGAAAAACTTTTGCCTAAAAAGAATCCGTCATTGATGTAGAATCTTTTCTTGGAAACACCAAACATAAGAGTGAAAATTGCTAATTCCTTTGTCTTCTTAAACAAATTGGAATTTATAGATTTGATACAAGACATAGAAGGATGGTTTTAATATTTTTAACAGATAATTCCTAAGAGTTGATTAAAAAATTGAATAAAAAAACTATGTTGTTAAATCACATGAATACTGATTTGTGAGAGTTCTATGTCCTTATTTGTAATAAGAATAGAATAGGTTATGAGAATAGAATATAGTATCCTAAGGATCTTAGAAATAGTCATAAGGATGTTTCCTTTTGGAAGAAAAATATACAATCAATCCAACTGTACTAATGCAAAATGTTTGTTCTAGAATAGTAGAGTTGTTAGAATCCCTTCTGTCTAAGCCTTTTTTTTTTTTTTAATTATTATTATTATTATTATTATTATTATTATTATTATTATTATTATTATTTTAGGGCGTTGGGGAGAGAGGTGAGATACTTACAATGTAAATATAACGATCGTAAATTTCATATTTTACTGTTCAAAAAATGTCTAAAATAATCTCGTTATTGAAAGATTGGAAAAAGAAAACTATTAGACGCCCGCATTAGAAAACGGGCCTCAAAGGAATCCCTCTTCTTTTTTTTTTTTCTTTTTTTTTAAATTTATGAAAAATCTTGTTTTAACAAGGAGGAAAGGTTGTGGAATTGTCACAATCAATCATTGTTAATGGATACAAGTTGTCACAGAGTTTAATGAGTTGGCTGGCTTTGCATTCATGATTTATATCTTATTATCTCCTTACATCAATTCTGTTATTTAACTATAAATGGACTTGAATCTTAGGTTTTCTTAGTTAGAAACATTTGAGGAAATAATTGTTGGTACTGATTCTGAAGTCCATGCCCTTTTTTTCTCTCCCCCCTTTTTTTTCTCCCCCCCCCCCACTTCACATTAATTCTACCCAAACAAAACCGATCAAATGCATTGGTCAGATCCCTGATTTTCCTAGAAATGTTGTGATAAATAGACCCAAATCTATCACAAAAACCACTATTTTGGAATAATCTCTTCCAAGTTGATAAAATAGAGTCGTGGGGCATGAAATAAAACCAAATGTATAACAAAAATGACTATACTTTGAAATGGAATCATCCCTTGGAAGCAAATAGACGCTGATAGAGGAGAGTGGACACATCACACCCAGACTGCCAATGACATGCAATGTACAGGTAATTAATGATTCAAATTGAAAAATCTTAACATTAATCCAGAGGGTACTTGTTATCACTTTGATGATTATGTTGTAAAATTGTTTTATAAAAATAAAAAATAAATAAATAAATAAAGTTGTAGGATTCTTTCAGTTGCCCCTTGTATTATTTCCGAAAGTTACTTATATAATATAGGGATAAAAAAGGGTTTCAAACTGTCGAAAGTTGTTTATTGTACTTTTCATATGGAATGACAAGATTTACCATTCTTTAAAATAAAAAAATGTATTATAATAAAAATATTTAAAAGAAAATTATAATCTTTAACCTTTTTCCTAACCTAAAAATGAAGAAAAGAACGCTCCTTTATCTTGCGAAGCCTCAGAAGGGCATACATGGGCATAAATAGGGAGTGATTTTTTGAATTTCATAGGTTCACCGGCCTTTGTGCCCGCGCAACCGACGTGTTCATTTTCCCTCTAAAAATTTACCATTCATATTTCATAATGCATTTGAGTTCCTTGTCTTGATATGTAGTGTATTACTAGTGCCTTCCACTGTCCCTCTTCTTTCAAAATATGGGTAGATATATCATTTCATAAAATAAATAAATAAATAAGAGAGATTGACACAAGGAGGCTGGATATCTTTCTGCCATAAAATAATCCCTCTGGGGGACCTCTTATTCTAATAAGAGAATGAGGAGAAAATGAAAAATCTATTAGCCTTATGGGCTACCCTTCTTATTGCAGAGAGACTAATTGAAGGTCAGAATACAACCTGTACATGAAGTTTAACGCGGAATATCAATTATTTTAATAAACCCAAATGGGAAATGGACAACCTTTCTCTCTTTCATCTATATATTATCTCTCAGTCCCTTACAATACCTTTGATAAGGAGTATCGACCCTGAGCCTGCTATGGCATATATATAAGTGAAACACACCTAAGTTAACCAGCTTGTGGTTGGAGTTAGCTTGTTTGGACTCAAAGGACCACAATGGTTGGGCCAATCTTGCTTATTTAAGGGTCTCTGGTTAGAAATTGATCCTAAGGTTAGGGTTGTCAAAACGTAATTCGAATCGACGAATTTAATTAATATGAATTTATTGAATCATGTTCTGGACTAGGTTCTATGCAATTAAAATCAAATCCGATCACACCAAACCCTATGAGACATGGAATCAACCTAAATAATTCCACAAAAAGCTAATGTTCGCCCAAAATTCATTATAACATACATGCACACGCATTTTTTTCTCATTCTCAATATATTTACATGGTAAACTGAAATCAAATTTCGAAATCAAATCAATAAAAGAAATCGATAAGAAATCAAAGCAAAATCAAATTAAAACTGATGCACCTTTATTTTGATTTCACTCATTTTCAAATCGTATCCAATAAATCAAACCAAAACTGATACACCTTTATTGGATCATGCTTTGATTTCAATCATTCTCACAGACTTAATCTGTTGAAACCAAACTCAAAACTGTCCAACACCACAGCTAAGGTGTAGTGTAAATCATGAAAGCTTGTCGAGACTCCAAGACTAGAGGGAAGCTAAATTGGATCGTGGGCCCCAAACAGCCACCCATGTGGGACACATGTCATTAAATTTGAGATTAAGTGGTTGTGTAATTTTAAGGATACCCTGGGACATACTCAAAGTCTCAATGATCAAAACATCGATCCCTTCTAAAGGTCTGCATGTGTCAATGTCACTATCTGATTGGTCAAGGAGATCCAAGAGAGGACTCTTCTAGTAATTATAGATTAACCAATTGGTTATTTCCAGACCACCGGTTCAATTATTTTTCCAGACCTCTTGTCCTTTTATGTTAAACCCACATTATAAAACCCTCCCTCCCCCCGTTGCCATCTCCCACCAACTGCCCTTTAGAACCCACAAGACTCTCACAAGCTTCCCAAACTCAAAGGCTCTTCCACCACCACCACCACTCAACCTTCTCCATAGTCTCTGATAAAAATGGAGAAAACTCTGATAAATCTAGGGAAGCCCATTAGAGCAAATCCCATAGAGAAACCTTACAGTAAGTCAAATAGATTCTCTATATCAGCCTTTGTATTCTTCATCTTCATATGTTTCTCTATGATCCATTTCCATCCTTCTCCTTCTAAACTCTTCCACAACACCAAATTCTGGTTCTTTCTCTCCAACGCCCTCATTCTTATCATCGCCGCCGATTCCGGTGCCTTCTCTTCTTCCGAACAGAAATATGATCTCTGTGAGGAGTACTTGATGAACAGCAGAGCAAGGATTAATGCTTCATCATTTGTCAAGGAGCCCCTGCCGGAAAATGTTGCTAAAGGTGGCGGCGGCGATCTTGAGAAGTCACTGGCTATTCACACAGAGAGCAAAACATTACATGAAAGTATCCCAGAAGACATCTCTTATAAGAGTGAGAATTCTGAAAGTTTGGAAGAGAATACAAGTGGAACAAGTAGAGAAGAGGAAACCCATGTTGAAGATGAAGCTTGTCAAGAAAAGGAAGAGGAAACCCATGTTGAAGATGAAGCTTGTCAAGCAAAGGAAAAGGAAACCCATGTTGAAGATGAAGCTTGTCAAGCAAAGGAAGTTCCTTGTTTGGAAACTGAAGAGGATGAGCTGAGGTCTCAAGAGAACGAATTCTCAGCCATGTCTGATGAAGAGCTTAACAGAAGAGTTGAGGAGTTCATAAGGTTTAATAGGCAAATGAGACTTCAAGAGAGTAGGATGCTTGTACTGGTTGGAGATAATTAGACAAATTATGTCTCCTTTGTCATGTTCCTGTTCTCTTTGTCCTTCTTTCCTTGATGTTCTCTTTGTCTCCTTTTGCTGAAGAGTGTAAATAACCGTAATCCATAGTTTTCCTTTCTCTATATTCTCCTTAGATTGTTAATCCTCTTTGATGGGTTTTCCATTTTGAAAAAGAGAATTTCACGAAACAGTATATGTCTAAGGCGAAATCACCAAATCTTTGATTAGCTAGAGCAATCATGTTGATTGATGGTCTAATCCTTATTCCTTTTTTTTTTTTTTTTTTTTTTTTGTCAGATATTAATCTATATTAATATCTTCCAAGTTTCTATCATCCTTCCTGCTCAATAAAAAAAAAAATTGAACTTTAGCCCTTTGATGTTTATTTATTTTTTAACATAATTTGTCCAAGAAGTAAATTATCTTGGGCCTACTTTTTAATATTTTTTATAGTAATAATCTCTTTTTTTTTTTTTTTTTTGGCGGGGCGTGGGCGGCCATTGGGCTGTGTTTGATTGTTAGTGATATTACAAATGAGGAATATAAAAAAAATTTAAACCTTAAAAAGAGACTACCACAAGAATATATCTCGTAGGCTCAAGGCTCTCGCACAAATATATCAAGTTTAATTTCAATTCAAATAGAGTTTAACAAGTGGTAAAATAGAACTTTGAAAATTTAGTATTATGGGAGAGTTCACAATAGTAGCAAGAGTATTATAAATGTACATAAACATACATAGGCAGACATGCCAGTACACGGAAAATACAATATGGATGAATTTGAGTTTAAAAATTGATAATAAGTTGTGTTGAGACCATCTATTGACTATCCAACGTTAGGAGTTGCCACAACATTCCCCCATCCATGAAAATTTTGTGTAGTGTCAATGAAAGCATATCTTGAAATAAAGGAACTTGATTGAGAAAAATGAACTCCATTAATTAATACACTTGAGTATGATTAGACTACCAAACTAAATGGTATTTGACATCTCAATCACTCATTGAAACAATATATTTGGTCGGTAGAAAAATCTCTCATATAATAAGTCGGATGGAATTTTGTGGACATACATGCTATGTTTGGGTATATTCTGGGTCTACAATGAATTATGAAACCCCGATATTCTCTATTTTTTTCTCTTCCAAAATGCAACTTAAACACAGAATCTATTCCATTTGGTTGAAGACTTGAGGGTTGCCTCCAGCCGACCCTAACCCTATTAAGGCTTTTATCTTCCTTTCTCTGACTTTGTTTGGTAACTAGAAATTGAGATAATGATGAGATAAATTCCTTTGCTCATGTAATACACTACCTAGAAAGAAGATCATGGATTTGCCTTCACTTTGAGAACTTGTACTACATGATTTGCTTTGGCTTTTAATCAGTTCGAGGGTCTTCTTATCATGTACAATTGTTGGCAATTGAAATGGCTGTGTAGGAAAATTTCCTACTAGGGCGTGTAGGACCGGGCTCCCTTATTTTATAACCACTTTGAAATGATTGTTTCACATTTTTAAATATCTAAAAAAAAAAGTTTAACATTTTTTAACAAATCTATTTGTCATCATCGAAAAAGAGAAAAAGATTTTCTTATTTTCCGATCAAATTAAAGTAATACACGAATTCAAAGACCATATAATCTTGGATGATCTTTGGATCTACTTTTCCTTCAAGGGAAAGCAAATGTGAGAGATATCTTGGCTACCAAGTTGTATGTGGGATTTTTTATCATATGATTTAACTCATTAACAGTCAAGTGGTAAATAATGAAGCATTATATTTCAATAGGCATAGTGATGGAAAGAAAATCCTTTAAAGAAATTATAGTTTTTGTAGGGTTCTTTGGTTTCCTAAAAAAAAATTAAGGTGATTGGTTGGAGACATGATTTTAAAATCCAAAATCAAGATTCGATTGAGTCCAATCAATTTCAATTTCAATTTCGATTAATTCAAAATTTGTTGGAATTGTCAGAAATCAGCCGCATGCAATAGGCCATTGTCGATTGAAACCCTATAATTCTAGAACAAATCAGCTACTCCAATCTGGCCTATACTGATTCAAATTAGCCGATTCCAATTTGAATTGGATTCGACTATTTTGAAACCACAGGTGAAAAACTATTAAAACAATTTATTTATTTATTTTTGTAATAGTGTATTTATTGTGATCAAAAGCGAAAGAAGCCAAAGAGATGAGGGTAGCACAAGGTCAAATAAAAACCTAACCAAATTCGTCATGTACATATCTAAACACTTCAAAATTAATTTAAGTGATAGAAAATATATTTATTGTTAATAATAAGATAGAAAGTAAATGGAACAATTTATTTAAAGCCAATTTTTTAAGAAAGTCACATGAGGTTTAACTACAAAAATGGTAGGAAAAATCTATCTCCATTCTGTTTCAAATGGAAAAATAATTTTGGGTTGCGAAGAATACTTCTCCAAACAGACTTGAGGAAGAGCATTCCAAAAACAAAAGTTCAATGCTTTCAAAATAATTTCAACAAAAGCAAATTCTGATTCTTAATTACGACCAATTCTTTATTCAAATATTCGACTGATTTTTGAGGTTAGGCTGATTTACATTTTCTTTTTAAGCCAATTCTAATTGAATTGATATCAGAATCAATAGAGATCGATGCTACTTACTTGAACCATGGTTGCAACACGGTAATTTTTTTTTCACAAAAAAAAAAAAAATCAGTATATTTGTTTTTCGATTAGTTAATCTTGTTTCTCTTGTAAGGGAAAATCAAATTGATAAAAAAAAAAAAAAAATCATTTTAAAAAATAATTTTTACCTCTTGAATTAAACAATTTTTTACGATTAGATAAGGACAATCAAAGATTACAACTTATCAAACCATACTGTATCTTTATATATATATATATATAACCATACTTTATGATATAAGAAGCTTCTTTTAGTGGCCAAATTTTCTTCTGATTGTCTTTTCATGAGAAATATTAGTGGGAACAACTCCAACCTCAAAGGGAGCAACTTTAATTTGTAGGAGAATGAAGGTCCCATCAGGGTACGCAATCAATTCACATCATCAAATTCAGAAGAAAAATAATAATAATAATTTATTATGTCCCTACTCTCCTCCATAACTTCATAACCTTTTAATTTTTTAATTTTTTAATTTTTGGTAATTAACCTTTTGATTTTCAGTTTCAGGTGCCTTTGAAATCAGGTGTCCTACCAATAAAAGAAATCAGGTGGCCCTCCCTAGTCCCTATTCCCTAAAAATGAGAGGATTGGAGATAATGAAAATGTCCCTTTCGCCATTCAAATTTCAAGGCTGAGAATTATCAGCAAATGGGTATCAGCCACTAAACCCTACTCTCAATTTCAATTGCCCCTTCATCTTAGGTTAATAGATATTTTCTCCACCACACATACCAAGTATCATATTGCCTGTCATGTTCTTCTTTTGCCACGTGGATAGTTGAACGACCACTACCTATACCCTACCACTTGGCTCTTTATTAGGTGCCCTTTGGCCTTGGTCACCTTTATTTTATTTGGATTGGGCCCACTTCAATCATATATCATAAAATATATTTTTACACTGTCTATATGCAGTTGTCCCTGTCCCTGGATCTTGGCACACATCCAACGGTGGTGAGATTACAATAATCAAGCTGATGCCCAATTCAACAGTGCTTCCGTGGATAAGTATGCGAGCTGGCGTTTGAATGCTGAGGTCTATCATTGTTTAATGATTCCATCCAATTACAAGTTGACAAGTAATTTACCAACCATGCAAGCATGCGTGGAAGACTTGAAGTCTGTATTTAAACATTAGGTGGCTTGTGGGAGTCATACAGCTTGGTGTGGTTAGTCCAAATGAAATGATTTTGTAGGAGACTTCATGAAGCTGGTTGTTGACTTGTCAAATGTTAGATTTTGTACCTTACTGATATGTGTACACCCTCGTGTGTTTAGAAGAATGATGTGGCAATTGATTGATTTGTGGACCTTACTAACATGTCTATCCTTGTGTGTTTGGAAGAGTTGGTAAAGCATTTTTACGTGGACATCACTTGCATGTAGATCAATGGATGTTCAGAAGGACCACCCTTGTGACCCTTGTGTTATATATATCACATAAATATAAGAGAGAGAGAGAGAGAGACTACTAAATTGGCTAAAGATTTAGGCTAGTTTGGATTAAAAGACATGAATATAGCCTAGATTGGACTTGGAGATATGAGTGTAGCCTAGTTTGGACTAAAAGACATGACTATAGCCTAGTTTGGACTAAAAGATATGAGTATATGGTTGACAAAGTATTTGTCATAGGTGTCATTTAGTCGATGAACTCTAAGTACATCGAATAAAGTGATATTGCCACCCCTTTGCACTTCAATCTTGTCACCGCCCTCCTCTCTCTCTCTCTCTTTTCTGTAAGACACGTTTACAGAAGTCCCAATTGGACTCTCTCCAATAGAACGACCAATATCAAAATGATTTTAGAGTTTTTTCTTCTCTCTTTCATCTTTTCCCGATAAGAGGATTATGAGTATTTCTCATCTGGTTGTTGCTTTTCCTTTTGATTCTGTAGGGATTTTTTTTTATTACTTAATATATATATATATATATATATTTCTTTTATGGGTAATGTCATAAATATATGGATGCAACTAATGGTAGCCGAGTTGCTAAGGAACCTTCGCTTTAGAAAACGTGTAGTTTTCAATTTGACTCTTTTTACTTCCTTGAGGTTCCTCACATGGGGTGTTTAGTGCTCTTCACAGTTTTCAGTGAAAGTTGAATGGTTTTCATTCAACCTTAATATGATCTGAATCATATAGTTGCGGGGTCAATATGAATCCACGGGAGTAGTCGGACCAAAGACTTGAATGTCCATTGTTAGATAAAAAAAAAAAAGAAAAAAGGGTGGCAACTATAATGCTACATTTTTTTTTCTAATTGGATGGAAGGGAAAATTGAGAAAAGATGGCCGACTCCCATTTCTTCATCTATTTTATAGTCAACATTGTAGAAAAGTGAATAATCTGATCATTTTGACCACAAGATAGATGGGAAACTTCTAATTCATATTAATTCTTAAGACATTAAAATAAAAAAAAAAAAAAAAAAAAAAAAAAACACCGTTATTTTAAGAAAGGAAAAAAGAAACAAAGGACTTGAAGTCCATTGCAAGGGAGAACGACAAGAAGGTAGGGAGAGATTTTTGAAATTTGAGAAATTATTTTAGAGTTGGTAATAAAATTGCCGCAAAAGGGACTATTGGATTCAATGTAACGATTAACGATAATATAACTTAGATAAAAAAAAAAATTTAGTATGATCATTATCACTCAAGGTGAATATTTAGAGATCACATTTTCTCTTAAATCATGACCTCCTACGACAATCTCACGCCATCTATTTAGGGATAGTAATATATAATCTCTTTTTAAGTATAATTCAATAAATAGATCTGTAATGGAGGCTAAAGATCAATATTTAGGGATGGTAATATATAAAAACTTACTCTACTAAAAAAATAAAAATAAAAATTACTGCAGCAGTCAATCTTTATGGGTTCGGTGCAAGATTTATTGATTCGGTTCGAATTCTGTTTGGTGCAAGATTTTTTCAATTTGGTTCATACAAGTGTCACACTATAAAAAAATACACTTGTAGCTATGGATATTTCACTGCAGTCTCAAAATCCGCAGTTATAAATGTCCTATAACTGTGATTTTTCTATGTGTAGTAATAGGAGATATCTATTGCTGCGATATTTTAAAACTACAGCAACAAAGAATCCTGTAATTGCAGAAACAAAATCATAGTAATATGGTATATTTGTTACTATGAAATTTAAAACCATAGTAACAGAAATCTTGTAACTAGGGAAAGAAATCACAATAAAAAATCACAGTAACAAAAAATCTTGTAACTACAAAAATAAAATCACAGTTAGAAAAAACGCAATAATATGTGTTACTTACTGATGTAGTAGTTAAGAGCGCAATAAAAAAAATCTTTGTTACCATGAAAACGAAACTACAGTGAAAAAACGTAGTAACAGTAACCGTGTAACTACAGAAACAAATCGCAATAAAAAAGTGTAGTAACAAAAACTCTTGTAACTACGAAAATAAAATTACAGTTAGAAAAAATATAGTAATATGTGCTACTTATTGCTACAGTAGTTAAGACCACAGTAAAAAAAAATCTTTGTTACTGTGGAAACAAAACTGCAATTAAAAGCGTAGTAACAGAAATCTTGTAACTACGAAAGCATATTTCAATAAAAAATTGCAGTAACAGAAAATTTTGCAACTACGAAAATAAAACTACAGTTAGAAAAAACATAGTGATATGTGCTACTTATTACCGCATTAGTTAAGACCGCAGTAAAAAAAATCTTTGTTAATGTGGAAACAAAATCGCAGTTAAAAAGTGCAGTAATATGAGAAACTTATTACTACAGTATTTAAAATCACAGTAACAGAAAAAATTTGTAACTGTGAAAATAAAATCATAGTTAAAAATCGTAGCAACAAGAAACTTTGTAACTATGAAAATCTAACCAAAGTTAAAAATCGTAGTAGCCAACAAATAATCTCGATTTTAAAGAACATCAATATATATGTATCTATGGCTATGGTTATTAGAAATTGCAACCATGAATTCCTATACGGCTTTATTTATTTATTTATTTATTGTCTCATCATCCCCTAACAAAGTCAAGGCAACGATGCCCTTCGATCAGCTTGACAATCGAGAGAGAGTGGTTTTAGATCAGGTCAATTACCAGCAGAGAGTGGTTGTAGATTAGGTCGACAAATGAGAGTCCTTAAAATGATTTTTTTTTTTTTTTTTTTTGAACTAAAACTCCAATTGGCCCAATTTCAGTGCCATCAAATCCCCTTGAAAAAATTAGGGGGTTTGGACCTAAGATTTTCAAATTTTCATCTGTTTATCCTCACAATTATATGCTTCTACCATTGTAGGCCAATGAGGGACTTTGATAGAAAATCTTTTCATATAAATTTCGATTGACCTGATATTAGTGTCATCAGATATGGCTTTTTTTTTTTGTTCCATCATTGTCATAAAATGAGGGTCCTTACATTGAAATCTTTTGCACTAGAACTCCAATTGACTTGATTTTAATGTTTTTCAGATCCCTCTGAAAAAATTAGGTGATGATTTGGACGTAGGATTTCATTTTTTTCATATGTTCCTCCTCACAATTATATGTTCCTACCATTGTCAACTAATGTGGGACCTTGAAAGGGAATATTTTCACCTAAAACTCTGAATGACTTGATATGTAGGACCGATTGAAAACAAGATCACATCGAACCGACCAATATATGGATTGAAAATCGAACATAACAAAATTGATAAAAAAACCTAGTATAAGTAATATTATTTAATAAACCCATCACTTAGATAAACCCATCACCTATAACCATCAACTGCTTCCCCCATTCCAACCTAGCGCTTTTGAATCAATATAGAGTTTTAAAAACTGGAATTGATGATGGAATCGGTCCCGGTCGATTTCGATTCAGATTGAATTGGAAGTCAGAATTGGTCTCAATAACCCTAGAATCGGGCATTTGATATGAAAAACCATCAATTAAGGGGATTCTTGGCTTGAATATTCTGATTCAAAATGACAGAAATTGGAATCAATCCCGACTGATTCTGAGGCAATCGGAGAAAAACTGTAATTGATGATTCTGGTCCGAAGAAGCCTAGATCAGTCTGGTGTAGACAACATCAGTGTATGGGACCAAGGGCAGGATGCATGGGAGCAGCGTGATCTTTTTGGGCCTGCCTATATCTGGGCTTAGGTAACACCATTTCTCCCCTACATATTATAGTAAAATCGGACTGGATTGGGCTTGTGTTTGAGCTCAAGCCCGCCCTTAAACTAGGGGCTGGCAATTATCACCCCTAAACCCAAACGGGCTACACAAGTTTGGGCGAGAGGTTGGCTAGTCGTGTAGCCTTTGCTTCAACATGGGAGCCAATGAAAGTATGTATTGGGTGGGCCATCAACATCAATGAGAATTTTTATATCAAATGTTCGAATTTCTTGTTTTCACTTTATGCTATAAGGCACAGTCCGCTCCCTTCTCTCTTGTAGTTGTAGTGACGGTTCAAGGGATCGGATCCATATAGGGAGAATCACGTAGATTAGATTGTTATCGGTCATAGGCGATCTCATATCGGGGTACGGACGAAGGGTAAATTGGTAAAATTAATATTTTTTAAATTAAAAAGCAGGGATAAATGTGTCTTATCCAGACCCACGTGCCTTGATTGGATGCACATCTGATTGTAATTCATAGTGTTTATAGGTAGAAAGTAAAGCTTAAATTTGTGAAGCTATAATCAAAATTAAGTAGGGATCGCATTTCCCTTGCTAAGTTTTATTGCTTTATCTTAGGATTAATGAGTGTCAAAAACCTGTAGTCGGTATTCGAAATCATTCTGAATCGGTGGTCCTACCTCAAAAAGCCTAGTAGTTCACTCACAATCTGAGCATTAGGTTAATCATCGGACATTGATGCGCATGTGATGCCACGATTCATTGCATCTGTTATCTCTACCAATCTTTCCACCTATGTTGATTTGTCATCGTTAGTTGATTCACAACTCTTAGCCGCTTCCTTTGATGGCACTTTCTTATTATTCAAGATGGCTTTACCGCAGGCTTTCCAATTCTCATTTATTCTCTGCCTTGACTTCTAAAGCTGGCTTTCCGCGGTCTGCTATTACCTAAGACCTCACTCTTAGGTTTACTGCTTAGCTCTCGTCGTTTTTCCGTACCTGACTAGGTTTTTTCTTTCGAACTTCGATCTAGTTTTGTAACTCAAATAGCTAATAGCTGAGAACTCCCTAGCTTTGGTTCAAACCTCCGAAAATAATATATGGGTTTATTGATTTCTCCATAAACCCCATTTTTTCCAATTAACCTTGCTCGAAAACCATTCTTGGTCTTGAAGCTCCACCAAAATGAAAGTTTAAAGTGGGGATTTCTGGAACAGCCTAGCCAATCTGGTTGATCTTGCAGTCCAAGTCCAGCTTAGCCAGCCCAATGTCTTGAAGCAAGACCTCGGCCTAATACTTGCCCAATTTTAGGGTCATCGCTGATGTTGGGCTTATGTTTCAACTTGGGATGAGTTTGTCTTTGTATATTTGAATTTAATTAGAAGTCTTTACCAAAAATAAAAATAAAAGAGTAAGGGAGGGGGACGAAATTACGCGTATGGGGGTAAGGTGGTTATTTCATCCTTCCTATGTTTGGTTGGTTGCAAGCTCCAACACATCCTGCCAGCTTTGAAAATATCAGTTATTGAAGATTTGAAAAGCTTAAGAAACAAGGACAAATCACCATCATAAAATAATTGATTTGCAATTTTTTTTTTTAATAAATTTGGACCATTGGATGAAATTTTGACTCGTAAAATACCCCGAGAAAATTGAGAAATTAAATATTTACAATTTTTTACCATAAGGGGAGAGAGGTTGGATCTAATGTGGTTACTAGTACGTAGCAAATCAGTTACTCATGCTAGATGATGTTCATGATAAATTTTAAAATTCACTTGTTTTTTTTTGTTTTTGGAAGAAGATAGGGGTGAGAACATGGTTTTAAGTATCTCCGATACCGATACGATACCCTTCGATACGTATCTTAAATTTAGTCGATCGATACGATACACACCGATACGATACATTGAATTTTTTAAATCATTTTGTATCGATATATATCCTTCAATACATACCGATATGCATCAATACACCACTAATACACATTGATACGATACGACTCTATGAGAAATATAAAATTGAGGTAAAATGTACGTTTCGATATGTATTAGTACGTATCGGTGAGTATCGGTATGTATTGATCGGTACATATCGGTATATATCAGCACGTATCGGTGAGTATCGATACGTATCGGCGCTACGGTCATATAATGGCTAATATGGGTAATTTTCAGAAAAAAAGATTTTTTAAAGGGTTTTTGTTTCAAAGTTGCTGTCAGCCATATTTCTCTCTAACTAAAGTGGAAATCAAGGTTGGGATCAAGGATTTTACATTTATGGGACAACTACAGACCTTGAATTCTTGGTACGATACCCTCAATTTAGTGTTTATGCATAATACATGTTATCAATAGCTTTTTTTAACAAATTCTTTATGCAAAAGTGTTTAAAAAAATGTTTCCTATCCATTTATGTGTGTATCTTTAGCGTATCTTAGTGTATCTCCGATACGATACGATACCCTCCGATACGTATCTTAATTTTGACCGATCAATACGGTGATCGATACATATACTTTAATCCTTGGGTGGGAAGGTGGTTGTTGATTTGTTGTCGACTAAGCTAAGCCCAATCAATAAGCACCTTTCGCATGGTGGTGGCTGTCAGAGCAGTAGAGAGTTGGTCTAAGTCCCAAGGAGAGGTTGCTCGTTCAACTCTCCCCCTATTGAATGTTAGACATCGTGTATTCCCCCACTACCCAAGCCTCCCATCCTCGAGTTGGGATGCCGCCCATGTTGCCTTTGGGTTGCCATCCTAGTTGGCATATGGGCCTTGATAAGACGTAAAAAAAAAAAAAAAAAAGTAAGCCCAACCGTGCAAAGCCAGGGCCAAACATTTTGATTTTGGATGTTCAGACTTCAATTGGGCCGGCCCATTCTCAGAAGGCCGACTGGCCCACCATAATCCTGTCCATACAGCCAGATTCCACTAGTATGCACTGCCTCGGCTGGTTAAGATAATGAAAATTGAAAAAGCTTTTCCTGTTTAGCGAAGAACTTCGAAGTTCAAATTTGATTAGAAATGGTGGCTTTGAGTTCTCTGCAATCGCTTACTTCTCTAATTCTGATGAACTCTTACTCTTCTTCTTCTTCTTCTTCTCCTTCTCCGTCAACGTCTTCTCCCAAGGCCTTTCTTACGAGGCGAAAATCGATATTCTTTGCTTCCTCTGTTCTGGGTTCTTTTCTCCATTTCTATACTGACCCAGCACCTTCGTTTCAGTTCGCAAGGGCCGAAGAGGATGAATTTGAGCAAGAAGAAGAACATGTTGTTCAGTTATTCCAGGTTCCTTCTTCTCCTTCTGCAATACCCATTTCATTTCTGGAAAGTTGGAAACGCAATTTTGTTTTATTTTCTCCTCTTTCCTTGCTTTCAATTTCATAGTCTCAAGTTAAACTCCTTTTTTTTTTTTTTTTTAATCGTGGTTTATACTAATTCATAAGATTTTTAGTTTTTCTTGTAATTGGATTGGAATTACGGTTGAATGATTATGTTCTATGAACATGGTAGCTGAACTCTACTTTGGGCTTTTGTAGGGAGTTCCCTGTCATTAGCTAAATGTATCCCTTGGAACACTTGAGGAAAGGGAAAGAAAATGTCTTTTTGCTAGACTTGGAATCCTGTTAGTAAGATAGCTAATAGGCTTTTGGGTTTTCTAGTGAATCTCACGGACAATTTAAATGCCTTTTTGCTCTTTTTTGGGTTCATTTTCTCGGAGTATTTCAGTGATTTACGTTTTGGTTCCTACCTGCATTTTTAGTCCTGAGCATCATTTGGGAAATACTTATAGGTCTCAAATTATTGAAAGAAAACTGTTCTGATTCTAGTGCTTAGCTGTTAGACTTAACATTGTTAATAATCTTGTGTTCTGTTTATTTTTTTATTAGATGATAATTCTACAACATGCAGACAAAAGTAGAACCTTTGATGATGAATCAAGAATAGCTTAAGTTGTTTGCAGAAATGAGATGTCTTGTTATTGATATGAAATGAAAAAAGGAGTTAGAAAGACAATTTTGAGCATATTTCATGTCTCGATCTCCCCCTCTCTATGTGCGTGTCTGTGCAAATTTGGTACAAGTGTGTGTAATTTTATGATAAATAAGCATCTTCTGTTTAATGATTTCAGGAAACATCACCATCAGTGGTTTTCATTAAAGACCTTGAACTAGTGAAGAACCCCAAGGGTACAAATGAAATCATGTCAACTGAAGATGGAAGTGCAAAAGTAGAAGGGACAGGTTCTGGCTTCATTTGGGATAAGACTGGGCATATTGTAGGCAATTTTTACTTATAATCACATGTTAGGATTTCATAATAGATAATGGTTTTTGGGAAAAACAAATTTTTATGTTACGCATTGCAATGGTTACCTTTCTGATATATTTATCTTAAAATGCAAAGAGTGGCTAGCTTTATTTGCTTCTTCTGTTTTTGTTCGTTTAAACGTGCTGTTTTCTCAACCGCTTTTTGCTCACGGAAAATGTAACAAGTTCAGTTTTGGTGAATTTAACACTTTTCTGTCAGATTTTGTTTTGGTTAACACCCCATTCCAATTCAGATATGACTTCTAGGATCTTCAGTTGTTCACAGATGCATAGTTTTGATTTCCATTTTTTTTATTTTTTTAAATTTTTGTCGAAGCACCTAGAATTCTTTCCAAGCCCAAAATCCTCTGTATTTCAGGTCACCAATTATCATGTTGTAGCTAAATTGGCTACGGATACAAGTGGGCTACAGCGTTGTGAGGTCAGTTTGTGCTTTTTATTTAATTTTCTGTTTTCTACCAGAAAATGATCTATTGGAGCTGGACTTTTCTAAGTCAACTTATCGTGTCATCATGACTTTTTTAAAATGAACATATATATTTGTGCTCTTCCTTAAGGTGGTTCTCGTGGATGCCAATGGCAGCAATTTTACCAAGGAAGGCAAAATCATTGGTTTTGATCCAGCATACGATCTGGCTGTTCTGAAGGTACAGAAGTCAAGTTCCTATCACTTTCGAATGAACATTACAATGGCAGCTGCTTAGTAAATAGTAACCCGTGGATGAAACACACTCTTTTCCTTTTTCTGGTAATAAGTACAGTGAGTCTAATTCACTTGTAAATGTTAAACTGATCTATCTTTTGTGACTGGATCTTCCTGACTTCAACTAGAATAAATCCCCTATTAATAGATTGATTTCCCGAGTAAAATTCAGATTATGTGTATTGCACATGTATTTTTGTATGCTTTCCTGCATTAACTCTTTAGATATATGTGACTATTTGAATCTTCGTATTTAAGTATTTAACACAGTAAAGGACCAGTTCTCCTTGAAGTTGGATGTGTGGCTCTTCTGATTTTCATTTATGGAAAAAAGAATATGAGCCAATATTCTCATTTAAATATATGTCATTTATGGAGTAACATTGCTTTTCTGCTCTAAAGCTGGAGTCGGGATGCTGCCAAAAATATTCATGTTTCCAGGCTAATAATTGATTCCAGATGAATTTAATTAGCTGATGCCTATTCTGTGCTTGCTTGCAGGTCGATATGGAAGGGAATGAGCTAATACCGGCGATTCTTGGAACATCTAATGATTTACATGTGGGGCAGAGCTGCTTTGCCATTGGGAATCCTTATGGATATGAGAACACTCTAACAACGGGGGTAGTCTTCCATAAACTCTGATTGTTATTTGATCTTACTAGATGCTAAAGGTGCTTCACTGTTTGCAAATTATTATCATACCTTCCCGACTTTGAACTAATTTTGGGGACAACTATTTCCTTAATCTCAGGTTGGTTCTTGCTGATTTCATTTCATTGTATGTTTACTTTTTGAAATGCATTATTGATCAATACTTGTATCACTCCAGTATACCTGTTTGGAAGTTTTCTTGAGAACACTAGTTGTGGATTATATGGAATTCATTGGATGTTTATTTTTGGAAATGCACTATTGATCAATACTCATACCGCTATACCTGTTTGGCTGTTTTCTTGTGAACCTATGCACTAAATTAGAATTCATTACTTTAAAACAAAATCTGGTTTATCCTTGAGGTCGATTGAAGTCTGGATCAAGAATACCATTGACCATTTAGGCGATAGGCATGTATTACTCTCATACCCCCTAGTTTATGTGGTAGGTTGAGAATTTCATTTACAGATTACCAGTTGCAATCTTGAACCTCAGCTCTGGTTCTGTAGTTTCTTTTTCTAAATAGTTCTATAAAACATATGAGTAGTGAATAAATAATTTCCTCCGGTATTCCAATTTGGTAGATTAAAATTTGAACTGAGCCTTGTTGACTTTGCTGAGATTTGTGAACTACATAATTAAGTTTACAAACATGGGATTAAAATGAAAGGTTGTCACTGGATTTTTGAAGCCTCTGAATGATGAAAGTAAACATCCTACTGACCCAGGAGACGACTGACAATAGACAGGAAACATGGAAACACAAACCCCACCTGTTAATTCAGAACATGCTTGGAATATTACTAGGATATATTTTGCAGCTGAGACGGTAGGATCATATAACAACTTTCAGGTCCCCAAGGGTACCGTTCACTTGGCAACCAATACGCCACGATTAAGAGGTAATGAGTTCAACTCTCCTTGAGGCCTACCTATCAGAAACAAAACTGGGTACAGGGACCTCCATCATGTGGAAAGAAAGATCTGTTTCCTATCCCTAGTTTACTTAGAAAAATGTAAAGAGATTAATTTGTTATTAGCATGAGTATTGGGGGGGGGGGGGCTTGATGCACATTAGGATATGGGGCTTCCATGGACATAAGACACTGCCTATGTTTGATGCAACATGGACATTTGCTGCAAATTGTTGATAGAGATTTCAATATTTATAGGATTTGGTACATCTTCAATGAAAAGTAGCAACCTCAACTTATTTGAATAATATATAATCTCAGTCAATAGATTGCAATCTTGAAATATTGTAATACAGTTTGAGACACTGAAATCTGATAAAAATGGAGAAATTTCTCTAGACTCTGCCAGGCTGGTATCCGCCAGGAAATGTTTTCCTTCATACTCGTTGTACTTTTTATAAATGTTGTTCTCAAGTTTGCTTGGACTCCAGAGAGTATGTAATCTCAGTTTTAGCATTTTCTGAAGTTTAATTGAAATCCATGTTTATTGTAAATAAATGGTTTGGATTGTCCCATGTCAACATCTGAATGGCTGGGAGAATATCACCTGTCCTAAGAAGATGCTGTGCAGCATCTAACACCATATATTTGATAATAGTGCAGGTAGTCAGTGGGTTAGGCAGGGAGATACCCTCACCTAATGGGAAAGCTATTAGAGGAGCCATACAAACGGATGCTGCTATTAATTCAGGTGAAGTTTAATTTTCTGTGTTATATTAGCTGATACCAATTAATGATTTTCATAAACCTGCAGTTCTGTTCCCTGCTTTACCATATCTCAGACATCTTCATCAGTGAGAATATTGTAGTAGAAAGGATTACTAAACTATTGATTTAGTTTTATTAGCTATTTGCACAAGTATTTGATTGACCAATGAGTGAAAAAAAATTAGGCTCTGTTTGGTTGCAAGGGAAGTGAAGTGAAATTAATTTGGCAGCACTGTTTGGTTGGATGTCAAAATGTATGTTTTGCAATGATTCTCGACGTTTAAAATTACATATATTTCTTTTCTCTAGTTGTGTGTATGGTTCTTCATTTTTTGTAATAATTTTTATATTCTTTACCAAAAAGAAGGAAATGACTAATTAATTAAATAAATAAATAATAAAATAATTAATTAAATAAGGATTTAGAGTTTTTCTCGACGTTTAAAATAACATATTTTTCTTTTCTCTAGTTGTGTGTATGGTTCTTCATTTTTTTTGTAAATTCTTTACCAAAAAGAAAATTTACTTAGTTTTAACCAACCAGACCTATCCACATTTTAATGAATGGCCCACCATTATCTTCTGCTAGATTTTAACCCTTGTTAAATTATCAGATCAGGATAACCTCAATGCATTTTGTAGAAGCCCCTCTTTACAGAGATCATCCATGACCCCTTTGCAAGTATCCATATAGGGACTGATACCATGGCCTAGCACATTTCAAGAAGGATCTCAGTAGTTTCTTGCCAATATCACACATAGCCCAAGAATCAACGCTATATAGGTTTTGACATTTGGAGACAGTCCCTAATCTGACATCTCAAAGAAGAGTTTCGTTGGCTTCACCCAATAATTTCTCCTTACATAATCCATATATGAGTGAGGTGTGAGTTAATACATTCAGTATAAGACCCAGCTTAACATCTTATTGCCCTTGCCACTTCAATTCTAGCCATGCACAAACCAGAAAAAAACTATGTTATATGTAGTCAGATTCGGTCTTAAACCAAAACGCAGCATTTCCCTAAGTAACAAATGATTTTGTAAGTCCAGTGATTGGGATTCGGCCCTTTTTCTCGCATCTGCAGGAGCTTTTGTTGGGCTTCACTAATTCTATAACCCCTTGATCAGGGTATTATAAGTAATGACTGCAGTGGCAAAATGACAACCCTGAATTTCATTGAGCATCTGGCGGGCAACATAACTTTGATGGGTTTCACAGTAACAGCTCATGATTATGTTCAGTGTTGCTGCAGACTCTCGCTCAGCTCAGACCTGCACACAACTGATAAGAAAGGGTTGACTGGAAGGGGGCTCCGATGCCTAAGTCAGTAATGGAGTTAAAAGGAAGAAAGAACAAGGTAGAGTTCAGTGTATTCTGGTTGCCCTTACATGCGATTTAGCTATCTCTCCCCTTTTATACTGGTCGGTTCTTATGGCCATTGGAGGACTAGTCACTATCCCTTCTGACGTGGACCAGAATGCTATTGGTGGGCTCTGCTCCATCTCAGCTGAGGTGGACGATCTCATAACAGTTAATCTCACCATGGTTACTTTTAGATATTATAACTGCTAACCGGAACATGGTTGGGTTATTTACGGTTATGGTCAGTCACAGTTAGCCTATGGAAAAAGAGAGAATCTAGAGGACACGTGGTCGATGGGGATGAGCATTGTAGGTGTGTCGCCTGGTCGATGGGGATGATATGCCCTAGTCAAGTCGGTGGGGACCTGTCTTAGTCTGGGGGGACGACCAGATGCTAAAGGATAAGGACGACAAGTTCTTAGCCGACCAGGTATAATCAGGAAAGTAGTTGACTCGTGGTTGATGCATGTGTCTCTTTCTCATTGGTCAGTGCTATTTTGGTATGTTATTCAGTGTCAGTAAATTTGGTGAAACTCTGAACTTCTAATAAAATTATACATCGAAAAACATGACTCAAGTCAGCTAGCTCTAACAAAATAAAACCACATTACAAGAAGTAACAAAGGGCTTGAAGTTCGTCTTCGGCAATTTATGAAGGACAGAGATGGCTTCATCAATCTTGCCAGATTTACAGTAGGGGTCAATGAAATTGTCAGTGCCTGCTCCTTCAGGTTCGTCCGTGAAAATCTAATG
Source organism: Macadamia integrifolia (assembly GCF_013358625.1). Lineage (NCBI taxonomy): Eukaryota > Viridiplantae > Streptophyta > Magnoliopsida > Proteales > Proteaceae > Macadamia > Macadamia integrifolia. Next base: position 7,381,017 of record NC_056567.1, on the reverse strand, counting down.
GACAGAAACAGAACTGTAGGAATGCTACTGCTTTGATTAAAACATCCATAGTAAAGATGCTTACTGTCTGCTCTTGATTCAACACACTTTCACTCTAGTGAACGAGTAGATATTGCTACTTCCTCTCGACCCATAGTAATCTTAGTTGATTAGATCATTGAATTGTTTCTTTCTCTTGAACTTTTGAAATAAATGAGAAGTTGTGGTTGTGCTTTTTTTTTTTTTTTTTTTTGCTAAGAATCAGAAAATGAATTATATTACTAAAGAATCAAAAAAATGAGAGAGAAAACAAAAAGCCATTGAGCCACTCTTCCACATTCGGCATTGCCATCAGCAGAAAGAAAGCCCAATCAAAACAAAAGAATTATGAAAGCTATGGTTTTCATGTACAATGTAAAATGCACTTTTGGAGCAACCAGACGCCCAAAACAGTTTCCCCTGGGAAGTAAATTTCACTTTACATAAAATATTTGCATTGCCCATGCCACCAAATGGAGCCCTTGGATTGTTTCAATGTATTTTGCCATTTTTCATCCACTCAATGGGATAGCCCTTGGTCAGTTCTAGACTGAGCCCCATGCACCTTGTGAGAACATTTCATATTCTGCACTTATTCCAGGTCCTGATAGATTGAAATCTGTAACAGGAAACTCAGGTGGGCCGTTGATCGACTCATATGGTCATGTCATTGGAGTTAACACAGCCACTTTTACTCGCAAAGGTAATGTAAAGCTTTCCACATTCTTTCATGTTTTTCTTTCTATACCTGTATGTCCTCTTGTATTAGTTTCTGCATTCTTTAAGATTAGTTACTTAGAAGGGAATTTTTATAACCCTGAAAAAAAGCAAGAAGAATGCAATGGCCCAATGATACAACAAGCAATGTTGTCAATAATGTGGCCAGGACATGCCATTTTATGTTTATGATGTAAAAATTGAGTCAAAAAATGGAAGTATGAAACATGATATTGCACACTTTTTGAGGTCTCAGGATATTAGAGCAAAAACATTGTTCTATACCGTCATCAATTTGAGTTATTGGGGAAAAATAGATATTTATGTTTATACTGACAATAATAGAGTTGTAATGCTGGAATCCTTTCAAACTTGGATTATCTGCTCAGTGAAAATCCAAGAAAGTGAAGCTTTTTTAATTATTATGCATATCGTCAATTGCAATAGAAATTTTATGTGTATTAACTCTCTCTTACCGCTCTGTGGGGGGGTGGGGGGTGGGTGAGGTTTCCCCCATGGTCAGCTACTGTGCCGTTAAAGGTTACCAAGTACAAGTTGTAAACAATGCCAATAATGACAATAAAATTATAACACATTGCTCTGTCGCTCAGTCCCCTACGATGGCAGAAGGCCATCCGAAGGTCTTCGATTGTCAGGGGGCTCTGAACCATAAAAATTTTCCACTGAAATTGAGTACTACAACTTTTCTATTACATATGTACTAATAGCGTGTTTTCTTTGTTCCCTTGTGCCATTTACCTGTTTGCTTCTCTACATGAAATTGTAGGATGAAATTAGTTCAATTAAACACCTAATAGTAAGCAGGGTCCCAAAATTCACCATTCTATCCGGATCTCAATTTCTCTTATTACACAGGGACAGGAATATCATCTGGTGTCAACTTTGCTATACCAATTGATACCGTTGTGAAGATTGTTCCTTACCTTGTTGTGTATGGAACACCTTATACTGATAGGTATTGACACAAGTCTTTCAATTGCCGAATAAAAGCTTAGCTTGGTGCATTTTTGTCATGTCTTCTGGAGGTGATGACTGCTGATGATGATAAAACAGAGAGGTTTAAAGTCCATATCTGTGCTTTTGTAACTAGATATCTTTAATTCATTCTAACCTTCAATGGAGAAATTAATCAAATTCATACCAGGAAGGCAGAAAGCAGTGGAATTAAGATTCTTGGTCATCTTAATGGCATATGTAGGCTGTGTTTCGCATTCTAGGCTGATAATGCATTCAAAAAAGTTATACAAAATGGCTCACTATTTATTTAATGCATATTTTTCATGTCATCTTTTCAACCTCATATTTTGTGGGTCCCACGTACCCCCACACCTTGAAGATCTCAACTCTAAATCATAGTTGAAGAGAATGAACTATACAACTATACTTCAACTTGAAATTATATGGTAGACTTTGAAATTGAGGGTGTGTTTGATGTGATTTCTTAGAATGCATCACTGTGGCCACTTCTTAGATTGAAAGTAGGCATGCTATACTGTGGGGATTTTCTATGCACTCATAGGGCACCTCTTAGGATGTGTTTGGTTACATAATTCGTTGGAGAGTCTTTCAACAGAAAAGCAATTCTATTTTTTTTAAATCGTTTGGTTGTTTTTTGAGTTGATTCTACATAGAAATAGTAGTTCATTTGAAACACCTTGTAAAGATAAATGTGGTTCATCTCAGAATTAATGTAAATAGCAAAACTCATATGTGACACACATGATCCTACATGATCCTACCCCTCATATATATAGTCCAAGGTAAGTGGTGATTCAAAAGAATCACAAAAATCAGGATTCCTATCTTCTTCCTCCCATGGAAACTCAAGACCGTTAACGACCAACAGTCCTTGCTCTTCCATGGCTTTTTTGTTGCACGTCCGATTTGGAGTTGCAGCTTAACTAAACAGTTTTCAGGTAGGTTTATGTAGCAGATTTATGGGTAACCAAACAATTTTCAAGAAAATCTTAAAAATAAATACGTTTCAATAGAAAACTCTCTTTATGGATTCATTGCGAAATCAGAAATAAAACTTAAATGAATTATGTAACCAAACACATCCTTAATTTTTAGGCAATTTTATCATAACCTCAATCAAATAATTCATTTTTTCCAAAATAAATTTTCTTCATATTGTTAATGGTATTAATTATAATATCAGAAAATTAAAGTTTAAGATCAAACACAAATATGGACAAATTTTCCAAATAAGGTTTTGATTGATGAGGATTGTTTAAATACTACACGGTGAGTAATCACAAAAATGCATCTATCATCCACACACGGGGCTATTATTTTCCTAAATATTTCGTTGGCTGGTCGTAGAAGGCAAATCATTATGTTAAATCTGCAACACATGCAAAATGATATTTACAACATAACAATTCACTCAGCCTTTAAATTTGATTCATTTGTAGGACTTATCATCTCCTATCTATCTATAAAATTTTGTTGTAATTCAAGTTTTGTTCATAGAAAAAATATAAATCTAATATTAGTAAAAAGTAAATATAAGAATCAAAATTATGGGTGGTATAATGAATGAAATAAATACAAGTTGGCATATGATTGAATTTGATCGTTATCGAATTTGAGACATTTATCCATGAGGAATGTACCTACCCATACAGTTGGAAGTTACCTTGGCATGTGGCAAAAATTAGTTGGGATGTGTTGTTAAGCTTGACAGTCTGCCCGTGCTATCACATTTTTTGTCATCAAATAAAATATTTTAGTAGTCAAAATGAAATTTGGAATTAAAAAAAAAAAAGGTACTAAACGATGGCTATATTAAGAACTTTTATAAAAGAAGTCGAAGAGATCGGTGTTTGATCGACTAATCCTTGCATTAGCACAGGGGTCAATGAGAGTGCATGCAAAAGTATCACATATTGATGAAATTTTTACGTCACAAGAAGTGGGGTGGTTATTTGGTACACTCCTATATTTGAGAGCAGAACCATGTGACCAAAAACGCATCCTTTTTTCCATATATAATAATAAGAACAACAACCTAACTGAATAGTAGATCAATACGCCCTTAAATAATTACCATTGCGTAGCTTAATAGGGACTGAATTTTAGGCACACCTTTAACCTTTGTTTAGTCCAATCCATGCTTCCCAAGTGGTAGAAGATGTTTCTGAAATATGTGGTACTACAGAGAGGGTGCATGGGACGAGGGACGAGGGACGAGGGACGAGGGACGAGGAAGGGGGAGGGGGGAGGGGGGAGGGGGGTGGGGGGAATAATACATGGTATTTTGTGAGTGTATATTGAATTGAAATGTGAAATATAACTAAGCATTTAAGAGTATTTTTTTTTTCTAACCAAGGGTATCTAGGCCTTGGGCTTGACTAGTCCCGTGGGCCCATATTGACTACACAACATTATGGACATAGTCATACCAGAATTGAATGAGAATCATTCAACTTTCATTGTAAGCAATGAAAAGCATAACAGTGAGTGACCCCAAGGAGGTTAAGAGGAATTGAGTTCATAACCACACGCTTCACAAGGCGAAGGTCCCTTATCAACTCGACTACCCCCTTGGGGTCTGAGGCAAACAATCAAGAGCATAATTGCTACATCACTCTTCCAAATGATCTAAACCCACAAGGCATGTTGATATGATTTCTCTAAATACTTATAGGGGATATGTGTCTATCTTTCTCTCCCTCCCATTGGAAAAATCTCACATGCCCCCTCCCATTCCAGCCCTCCCATTGGTTGAGCCACTAGCTCCAAAAAAGCCAACGACATACCTGACATAGAAAAAGATTGCTACGCTGTTCTTATATAGATTTCTTCACACCACTCTCACATAATAAACAGCGGTGTCACATTGACACTCTCTTTTCTATTTTGACCATGTATGGACCCAATATAAATGATACCATTTTCCAACCCCTTATTGGTGTTACGTACAAATTTCTTTTCACCTTGTAGGAAACCCTCCCTCTATTTATTTTTACCATTGGATTCCAAGACATAAAATGAAGTGTGGATTTGTAAATTAGTTTTTCAAGCATGGAGAATCTGTAACAGCAGATATCATGTAGGTTCTTCTGAATGGATCTTGTTTACCCATTGATATACCATTTGAAGCCTTGGAATTAAAAGTATGGGGCGCGGTTTTTACACCAACAATGAGCCTATCAAGATTCTCAATCAGTGAACGGTGATGCGGATTGAAACAAGGGAATCACAAAATAATATGAATGGCAGCAGCCAGTGAAATTGAATCTATTCCACCCCTGCCCCTGGGATCCCATTTCCTCCTTGGAACTTGGCTGACCAAGTATTTAGACGTTGACTAATTGATCCCCCGATGATCCTCACGACTCTTAGAAGTATATATACTTCCCTCGGGCTATGCTTATTGAGTCATTCTTTTCTCTTGCGATTGGAGCTCTGCTTGTATCTGCAAAAATGGCAGAGGAGGTTGTTCTCTTGAGCTTCTGGCCCAGCTACTATGGGATGAGGGTGAGTATTGCCTTGGAAGAGAAGGGCATCAACTACGAGCTCAAGGAAGAAGCAGTGAACGGAGGCAAGAGCCCTTTGCTGCTGAAGATGAATCCAATTCACAAAAAGCTCCCTGTTTTGATTCATAATGGGAGACCCATCTGTGAATCTCTCATCATACTTGAATATATTGACCAAATTTGGAATCACAGATCTCCCTTGTTGCCCTCTGATCCTTACCAGCGTTCACAGGTCAGGTTCTGGGCTGATTATGTCGACGACAAGGTTGGTCCTCTCTCTCTCTCTCTCTCTCTCTCTCTCTCTCTCTCTCTCTCTCTCTCTCTCTGTGATCTAATGGGTTTTGACTGTGGTAGGTTTACCCCTCTGGAAGAAGGATATGGATGAGCAAGGGAGAAGAACAAGAAGCAGCTAAGGAGGAGTTCATGGAGGGATTGAAAGTGTTAGAAGGAGAGCTTGGAGAGAAGGCCTACTTTGGGGGTGAGACCATGGGCTTCATTGATGTTAGCCTGGTTCCCATGTCTAGCTGGTTTTATGCATTAGAGACTTGTGCAAATTTCAACATAGAAGCAGAGTGCCCAAAATTAATGAATTGGGTAAAGAGATGTATGGAGAAGGAAAGTGTTTCCAAGTCCCTTCCAGATCCACATAAGGTCAATGACCTTGTTCTGGAAATCCGGAAGTGGGAGGGGTTAGACTAGAATCTCCTTATGTTCCTTATAAACAGAAAAGGGAAGAGGAGAATTGTGTTCGGGTTGTGTGATCTCCATGTTCTGATCTGTGATGGCCTTGTTTATGCCTTAAATTGTAGTAAGAGAAATATGTTATTAGTGGATTAGGGCATTGCATTTTTATCTGAGAATGAGAATATTTCTTTTCAGCATTTCATCAAACAGTTCATGTACAGTGATTTGCCATATCTATTACGTATTATGTTTGAGCTAGGTTTGGTGTTCTACTAAGAAATAGGGAGAGTAACTCATTAATGAGTTCTTTCTTGTTTTGGTAGAAAGTAAATCTACTGAGCAATGCGGATTACACTCCTGCTATCCGTATCGAGAGGAACAGACAAACAAGGATGAAAAAGAATCCAGAGTCTGTATGGTTCTTGTTATTAGAAGCCTAAATGAAGTTGGGTTTCATTCTCCGATTGAGATGAACCATCATTTCAGATTTTCAAGTCTTACAAAATTGTTTAGAGTCTTGCTTTTTTTCTCATGTTAGTAGATCTTTGAATGTTGTTGCCCACTGTTTCGAAATGGGCAGTTGATCACCCTAATCGGAAGTCCCCATTTCCGGAGGATATTCTAAATCTTGTAATACAACTTTCTCCTTTTGAATGTTCAATAAATTCTCCCCTTTTGCGAGTCTTTAACCAAAAAAAAAACAGACCCATCTTTTTTTGCCACCTTCACCCTTTCTAGTAATACCTTTGTAGATGCTTCACCATCTTAATTTGCCTGAGATAAGATACAGTGAATAATGAGAATGAAGGAGAAAGACCATCCAGAAAATTTTTCCCCTCATCCGTGAAAGCAGTGACAGCTAAACATAAATTTTTAATTGGTGGTGGAGTATCAGTCACAGGGTGAAAAAAATATGTTATGATGTCTTGAATATATAAAAACTTAATTTGTATAAACCCTTTGAAAGAAACACAAAATTACAATGACCGGAAACAGGAAAAACCAGTATTGATTAATCAAATACCAATAATAGTGGGAATTAATTCATGAATAGAACAAAATTCACAAATTCTGAAAATTGAGCACTTGGTACAAGAATGAAGAATAATATCAAGACCTGTATCTTGGTTTGATGTGAATCCATTATTATGGAATTGATCACAACCAGAGTAGTAATTATGCATTTAGATTGATTTAGATCTTTATATATATGGGGGCCCGGTTCAATTTCCTCATTTCATATACTAATCTGGAATGAATTTAGGGAGGCCTTAAGCATGGTTCACCAAGAGAAAAAAAATTCCATCTTGACTTTTAATCATCAATTTCATTCATCAGAATTAATATGATTAGTGTAACCCTAAGGGGGTTGCTCAGCTAGCAAATATCAATACTTCAAAATTAAGAGGTCATGAGTTCAACTTTCCTTGGGACCTACCTAAAATAAATAATATAGAAAAAGAAATCAATAGCTAGGATGTATTTATTTGAACGACGTCTCTTTCTCTTGTTCTATACCCCTTCCCAACATATGGCTACACAATGCAAGTTTTTGCCTTTTTTTCCCTTCTTTTTCGTGTATATGAAAGTCATATTTTGAGTATAAAGATGAGGTAGAATGAAAAGAAAAGGAAGTTTGGTAAATATTAACTTGATGTGTTTCAACTCAACAGATGTATTATTTAAGATTATTAGATCCCACAGTTGAATGGGCTCTTCTTATAAAATTACCAACAATCTCAAGTACTATCTTAAAAACCTAATCCATACAAATCGAGTAATATTGTTTTATTTATTTAATTCGTTTGTACCTTACATTATTATCTTTTTCTGGTAAACCCTACATTACTATCAATGCCACATAATAAAATACCACACGTGCACGTTTATTAACACATATACATACATATATATTGGGTAAGATAATGACTTTTTATATTGAAAACGGTATATTTGTATCCATCTTTTTACGTAATCCACTTGTCCCTAACTGTTAATACTAATTACTTTAATTGAATGATCAATCAATTGGATCTTAATTGAATAAAATTTGGATGAACCAACTAACCAAGTTCCCCGATTTCCTTCAAGCAAGATATTATGGTTTGCATGTATATACGGCTATTTGAGACAGCATCAGAATTATTCACACGATCATTTATTTGCCACATGTTGCACTCTCCTACCGCACTATAGATCGTATAGCACACCCCCACGCTACAGAGTATCCGGATCCCAAATGCCTCCCTCGGTTTATCTGCTTGCTCCATCATTTTTCTCAATTAGTGGGCGGGTAGGTCTTGACAAAATTTGGGGGGGGGGGGTTTCCTTTGTTCTTCATTGATTACTTCTTCAATTTTTATTCTTCCAATTATTGTATTCTATTTTTCAATATTCCACCACCAAATATTCCTCTTCTTCATCTTTTATTTAGACTCTCTCCTAATTTTTTCAGCGGTGGCTGAAAAATGGGGACAGTCCAAATGTGACTTTCTCTCTCTCCCCTCCCCCCCCCTCCTCTCTTCCCCCTATTAGCTGTGATCGTGATGGCCACAGTGAATGGGGACAGAGAAGTTTCTCATGGGTGGTGTGTGTAAGTGGGAGAGAGAAAGTCTCTCATGGGTCACAAGTGGGTGGGTAGAGGATCCCAACATTTATCTCTATTAAAATGAACAAGGCAAGGAGAGGTGTTCAAAGTTCAAATCGCAATTACAAGTGGGTCGGCAATGGGGTCCTCCACCACGCTTACATTTACATCATCAGGTATTCATACCGAGAATCTTGTTTATTTTTATTTTTTTCTCAAAATCAAAATGAAAATTTATTTATTTTTGGCAGTCCTTTTCTAACCTTTGGTGCTGATTCTATTGTGAGCAAGGTTCTCAAACAGATTTATCTCTCTCTCTCTCTCTCTCTTTTTCTTTTTTCTAAATTAATTTTATTATGATTTTATCCTTAAATCATACATGTGGATCAGGATCAGGATCAGAATTAGATCAAGATTGAAGACCAGTCAAGATCAATATCATTTTGATTCAGTTGATACTACTAAGGCTACGTTTGATAGTCATTCAGTTCCAGAAACAACTTATTGTGTCAAAAACAAAATTTTCAACTCCTTTGTCAAAATTCCATTAACAAAAAAAAAAAAAAAAAAAAAGACACCAAACACTTTATTCAATTTTTTTGTTCCCATAAAATGGAACATTTATCTAGATGACTATCAAATGCAACCTAACCGTTCCATTCCATTCCATTTTTTAGAACCATGATTGTGAGAAATTAAAAGGAGCAACTCTGCTTTGCTTCCTTTTGATTCTAGCAAATTGGTCAGCCAATCTGATGGGAATGGACCAAATTTTTATTTTTATTTTTTTTCTTATCAAAAAAGGAAAGGAGCAATTTTTTCGTGATTGAATCTACTTTAGCAAGACATTCTCTTGGTTGGTTACTATTAAGACTTACATTTGATTTTCACTCTTTCAAAAGTAAATGAATAAAGAATCTGATTAGATTCATCTCTGAGGATTGTTACGGGTTTTTGTCATACCTTCAATCAATAGTGGAGACTCTTCCACAAGGCCCAGCCACGATTCCATAGAGCAATGGAGGTAGTCAAAGTTAAATTAGTAAATATAAAAAAAGAGAGGAAGAACGCTGTCCATTGTTTCCCACGCCTAGAATCAGCCTCCGTTTTGAGGGGAGAGGGGCGCAATTTCACAAATCCCCTGAAAGCAAGGAGTGTGTGTGAACGTGAAAAACACTAGACGGACAGTGTTTTTCTCCCATAAATTTTTTTTAGAAAATAGATAGAAGAAATAGATTCAAGCACACTTTCATCTATCTTGCGATCTCTACCCTCGAAGGGTGATCTAGAATTCATGACTATTGAATGTTTAGGATATGATGTGGATTTGCCACATGTTAAATTTTAAATTAAGATTCAATGTCTCTTCTCATATGTAATTCCCTTCCACATGGTCTAAATCCATTGAGCCCCATAGGTTGCCAAGACACAGAAGAAGCTGAGGGGGGTATTTCTTCAATC
>NC_056567.1:7353545-7366045 GCF_013358625.1 Macadamia integrifolia | reverse complement strand
AAATTTTTTATTTATAGGCTGTGTTCTGAAACCAAAAAAGTAAGTTGATTTAACTTAAACTTTGGATCATAAAAAAATTGGGATTGAATTTCTTGTCAGGTTGCATAGCATAGGTTAGCATTTTTCTGTGTTTGTCCTACCTATATAAGGGCAGATATATTATTTCATAGGGATTTAGACACAAGAAGGTACTACCATAAGTTACATGGCATTCAATTCTCTGAAGTTTAGAAATAATTTGATAACTCGTCAATCTTTAACTTTTCGTTTAATTATAGCTGAAGTAAAGTGTTAAATAAAAAGAGGAGAGGGAGAAGAAGAACGCTGGACTTGCATGGCCTCTGCATTAGCATAGGGAGAACCGATGAGAGGGTATGAAGGGATCAACCATAGGGGTGGGATCATCATTTTTCTCCCTTTGTGTCTCACTGTAGACACCATGCAATCTAGTAGGAACTTTTTCAAAAGAAAAGAAAAAATAAAAAAATAAAATAAAATAAAACAAACAAAACTAAACGAAACAAAAATAGTACGTAGGAAAAAACTAAAACCTGTAACGGAGTCAGGTTGGATTATGACTAAATTCTAAGTAATGATAGATTAGTTCTTGGAACGGCTGGTTTCCTCCATTACAACACTATATGTGCCCATGTGTGGAGCTCGGCCCTAACATATGGCAAGGTTCCCGTCGTTCATGTGGCAAGCAAGCATTTAATGCTCATGTTCGTGGCATTTTCAAAATTCGATGTAAAATGTAAAATTTTACATTTCATATGTTGAAACATTTTTCAACATATAGAATAAAAGACATTCTGAAAAGTATAATGTCTTAAGAGGTAAAACCTTCAACATCAGTATGGGAAATCATTGTCCACAAAATTATTGAACTTTGCTTTTTTTTTTTTTTTTTTCTGAATTTACAATCAAGGAACTTCAGATAGGGAACAAAGAAGAAAATAAGAAAATGAAGATTAAGAAGTGGAGAAACCAAGTTAGTGGTATAGATTTAAAGCTGAATATTTGGCTTAATAGGGCTTGGGTTAAGATTTTTCACCCTGGGGCAGATTAGGATAAAAAAAAAAATATTGATCCTATGTAAGAATTGGGCCAGGCTGGGTTGAGGCCTAGACCCGGCCTGACCCGACCTGGTGTAGATTTTAACCCTGATTTTTTGATAAGGGATAGCTTTGTTCTAACCAGAATTATTTTCCCATAGGCCATACACTATATTATTTACCAAGTGAGATTAGAGTTTTCTCAATAACATCCCTTCTTTCTCTCACATGCCTTATCAGTTTTTTTCAATTTTTTTTTGTGTGTGTGTGTGTGTGTGCGTGCTTCATACGACACAAATGGAAAAAACAAAAACAATCATAGTTAACTTGACCCTAGCAAAAATCAGGGCCAATTAAGGTCAGGTTGGGTTGACATGAACCCTGCAAGGTTGGGCTTGAACATAAGCCCAACAGAATTGGGTTGGGCTTAGGTTGAATTTTGAGGACCTAAGCTTAAGCTAGGGTTTTATGAACCCAGCCCATGTTCACCCTAGTATAGATCTAACTCAAATGGTTGTCTATGTACAACCAACGAACTTCCAAGATACACATTTTTAACTGTTGCACAACCCAAAACCAGTACAGAAACTATGGGTAATAACGCCAGTTTTCCCCATTTCATGGCTTAGATGTGGAGGCAGGAGAAAGTGAGAGAGAGAGAGAGAAGGAATAGTGGGAGGAGCCCCTATTTTTAATGGTTAAGATAGGGCCTTAGATGTGCAGAGCATCTGTGAACAGAAGCTACGATTATGAGTGCATTATTCCCCTGCAGACCCATGCCATTGAAATCGATCTCCCAATGAAATCATCAGAAAACGCAGTAGTATTAGAAGATAATCTATCTCCCAATAAAATCATAGGGATCTTGTTGGCATAAGCTCTGTGAATATCAGAACAGCCCCCCAAACAAAGAGAATCCATGAGACGGCTCTGAGAGAAGATCTAAAGAGAGATTCCTCTACTAGAGATCAGAGTAATAAGAGAGAACACAAAATAATCACGAAATGGAGGTAGCATCGGTGCCAAATTGCTCCAAGGCCTCCATGAGAGCTATGGTTGTTGGAGACTAAGGACTGTTGAGTGTGTTTTGATCTTTGAGCAGTTGAGTGTGTTTCGACTTTCAAGCAAATCCCCGATTCAATGATTAATGGGTGATTAAGGCTGTTATTACTCAAAATACCTAGTACCTTCCCTCTAATTAAGATATAGGCCACAAAGAGTTAACAATGAGAGTGGGTCTAGTGTCTGGACTTAAGATGAATGTACTCCAAAGGTTCTAAATGCAAAAGAATCAGTTTAATTAGATGGTCCCCTTGATTATCTAGAAGGTTTTCAAAATTTAATGATTTCAGAGATTGATTCCATGATGTGCAACTTGATTTTAACAAGTTTTGCATTTTCATTCCCCTTTCAAATAATATTTTTTGATTCAAAAAATAAATTACATGATTGTTATGACTATATTGCTACAGTCATAAGTGATTCTGATTTTCTCATCGCAATTTGTAATATTAGGAAAATTCAACAACCTATATTGGGTATTAAGATGGTAATAACTATATAACTATTAATGTCTAGGTAACACAAACTTAGTAGTTGTATAGATCCTCAAGATAAAAGAATGATCACAAAACTGTTAAAAGTGGGACATGATCCAACTCATTCTCCCTTCTTTTTTCTTTTCTTTTTTTTTTTGGGGGGGGGGGTGGGGTGGTGGTTGGTTTCCCTCTTTCCTTCTTTTATGGTTTTTGTCTTTTTTGTTTTTTTGGTCGAAATAAAACTATTGTTTTAAATTTATATTAATTAATGTGTCTTTAATTTATGGGAAACAAATTGTTTCTGGTTGGGTGCGTCCTACACCAGCACGGGACGAATGAGAAGGTGCATAAAAGCATCAATAAGGGGTGGATTTTTTCTATTTCACAAAGGATGTTCTTTTCCCCTTAACTTATAATCATATAAATTTGAACTAAATGACTTCATTTTTAAAACTTAGAAGCTTAAGAGTCTATATATCTAGGGACAATAGTTGATGAATTGTTAATTTACATCACAAAATTTGTTTCAGGACAAGGAAATCTCATTAGAAACTCCAAAATGTGTGGACTCCTTTGGCCAGCAACAATCTTGGCAAGATTGCAGAACCATTAACAATGACGTTCTTAGTAATTAACTTACAAGATTTGGTCCTGTCAGGGATGACACCAGAGATAAATCACCTTTGCTTGCCTTAAATTCATTCCAAGAATATTTGCATAAAATGTCAGTCCATAATGTTGAAGCTGAAACATCCAAATTCTCTGAGAAGTTTGATGATGAAAAAGCGAAAGCTTCGCAATCTCAGAGTATAAGTCATATATACTGCCTAATTTTATGATCAAAGAAATTTCTAACACAAAAAATAGGAAGGAGGTTGGGTATGCCGTCGGGTTTTCCTAGAGCTAGTGGTTCAACCAATGTGAGGGCTGCATAGGGGACTTTTCCGAGGGGAAGATGAGAGTGATAAACATAGATTTAGTTATACCGCTACTCTACCCAGCCTTTTCCCCTTATTTATTTGAAAAAAGACAGGAATGCTAGGGGTTACATTGGAATTAGGTATGACTGCCATATGAAAAATAAAAGATTTCAACCATTTATAGCCTTTGTCCTACAAAACCTAATCAATAATGTCGTTTCACGGTATTATTTACTCTTTTTCTTCTATCTTTCCCATTCCTCTCCGTCTCCAACTTTGCCTCCCTTCCAAAAAATACGCCGACTGTCGGTCTCTCTCTCTCTCTCTTAACGTTATATGTTAAACCTCCAACAACCTTGTTTTAACAATCAGAGTCCTAGTATCACTACGATTGTTAAAACAAGGTGTTGGACTAACTTTGTGGTTAGGGTTTTAACAGATTGAAGGTTAACTTTTAAGGATGAAAATTCAAACTGTTGAAGGAGTGGAAGATTATGGATCTGGAATGATTTTTATGTGCAATGCAAATGGGATGTATGCATAATTGCAGGGAAGTCATCATTTATTTTGTGGCCAAAATGTTTTTCTTTTAATAGATGAGAGAGAAACTTATTGAGAGAGAGAGAGAGATTAACAAAAGGAGACTGAACACCAGAACTTACGAGAGGCCGGTCATCGTCATCAACAGGAACCTTTTTCATGGCAGCAAGGGCTGTCAAACCACCAACAACCATGCCAAAAACAGTATGAGGGAGAACTAAGAGTTGCAGAAAAGAGAGAGTGGGGAAGATGAAGTCGGATCGGAGCAGAATTGAGTCGAATCTGAGCCGAGCAAGACAGAGGAGAAGGGACCAGAAACCGAGGGCAGGGAGGGAGAGAGGCGGAAAGGAGATGCAGCTGGATAAAAATCCTCTGCAATTCTCATCTGGTGCAATACTATGCAATACCCCTTGCAGAGGTCGACACCTGGCGATGTTGACGTGGACGGCCCAGATGAAGAGAGAGAATTGGATGCTACTCAGACCGGTTTATATCCGATTAAACCAAATCGAATTGAGAGATGACCCAACCCAACCAACCCGTACAGAAGCCTAAATCACGCTTTCCTCTTCTTCTTCTTCTTCACTCTGGGATTTCCTCTTCTTCTCTCTTCAACGCTCTCTCTCGTTTCAAAAGATACCTGCAACTGATTTGGGAAAAGCGTGTAAGTAAATTTGGAAGGATTGCCTTCTCTACCTGCTATTCTTGGAGAGGAAATAGTCAGTTAAAATTAGGGTATTATTAGAACCAATCAGATTCGACCACTCATTCTTCTGCCACAAATGGTAAAGCTACAATGGAAGTATGAGGAATTTTTTTTGTGTGAAAGAAACTCAATAAAAAGGATTATTTTTCTCTCTTTATTGTGTAGAAATGACTACTGCTTTGGGTGGTAAAATAATTTTTGGAATTTATCTATGGGGTATGACTGTTAATGATTCAGTTGGCCTCATCATTATTATTTACCACTCTTTCTCTCCTCTTTGAAACAATAGGCTCAAGGGATCAAAGCTCAGCCATTTCTTTGGTCATTAAGCAGTGTTGTTTACATCTAGATTTTGTTGTTGGCCTGTACTTAGAGATAAAACCGGTGGAAATTACACAAAATTGTTCCTTTTGGCTCTAGAGGCTCGCTATAGGGTTTTAAGCTCTGAGAAGAAATGGTTAGTTATCCTTTGAACCAAGAGAGAGGGTTTTCCCAAAACAGTTGCAGAGAGTGTTTTTCCCAAATCAGTTGCAGGGTTTTAAGTCCTGAGAAGAAATGGTAGAGAGAGGAGTCGAGAGAGAGTCGAGAGAACAGGGACTGGGAGTTACCTGAGCGAGTTAGGGCAGAGAACGAGAGAGGAGAGAGGAGAGAGGAGAGAGGAGTTTTTCATACCTTTTAATTCAAAATGGCTTTGAACTGGTTTGGTTTGCTTTGAATCGGTTGGATTTAAGCTGGAGAACCATGGTTTTGTGTTGTTTCACTGGAGGGTTAATCCGAACCATTCAATCCGGAATGTCCACATGTCGACCTCTGCAGGAGGTATTGCATAGTATTGCACAAGATGAGAATTGCAGAGGATTTTTATCCGATGCAGCCATTTCACTGGTCACTGGTCATCTATCAGTTGCAAATGGTAGTGGGAAGAGGGAGAGAAAAGTTGTACAATAGTGGATTGAAAGTTTGTATATCTTCTCTCCATCCCACTAGCATGCCCAACCCTCTCCCTTTTAATGAGGATTCAGTAGATGTTCTCTACATTAAATCTGATCTTCATTAATCCGCTTGAAGGGAAAACACAGGGCTGTGCTTCTCTAGTTAACAGTGTTACATAATTGAGAACAGTTCTCTTTTGAGAGAACAATACGATGAAGTTGTTCTAATGTTAACAAAAGGAGACTGAACACCAGAACTTACGAGAGGCCGGTCATCGTCATCAACAGGAAACTTTTTCATGGCAGCAAGGGCTGTCAAACCACCAACAACCATGCCAAAAACAGTACGAGGGAGAACGAAGAGTTGCAGAAAAGAGAGAGTGGGGAAGATGAAGTCGGATCGGAGCAGAATTGAGCCGAATCTGAGCCGAGCAAGACAGGGGAGAAGGGACCTGAAACTGAGGGCAGGGAGGGAGATCCACCATAGGGCACGAAGAGGGAGAGAGGCGGAAAGGAGATGCAGCCATTTCACTGGTCACCAGTTATCTATCAGTTGCAAAGGGTAGTGGGCAAAGGGAGAGAAAAGGTGTAGCAATAGTGGATTGAAAGTTTGTATATCTTCTCTCCATCCAACGATTTAATTCTTGTTGATCAAATCCTACGATCAAAATCTTGCTAGCATTCCTAATTCCTTGTATCCCACTAGCATGCCCAACCCTCTCTCTTTTAATGAGGATTCAGTAGATATTCTTTACATTAAATCTGATCTTTATTAATCCACTTGAAGGGAAAACACAGGGCTGTACTTCTCTGGTTAACAGTGTTACATAATTGAGAACAGTTCTCTTTTGAGAGAACAATATGATGAAGTTGTTCTAATGTTATCCTTGTCTTAACTTAATTCACTCAGCTTATCTTTCTTGGTGCGCAGACTATTATTTCCACTTGTGAGGCAGTTGAAGGAAATCAAAATATTGAAAGAAATGGAAATTGTACCTCAATTTCAACAAGTAAGAAGCAACTTTCTCAAGATGATGTTCCAATATCATGGCAAGATGAGCTTAGGCAAGGTCCTACCGTCCAAATTTTCTCATCTTCACAAATCATGCACAAGAAGGTAAATTATAGTTTCCTATCTTTTGGATTTGGAATAAAGTAATCTAATTTTTAGCAAGAGTTCTTGTTTTAATTTCCAATTTATTGGGTTCCAAGGAGTGACCATTTTGTGTAGATTATTACTAATGATG
Source organism: Macadamia integrifolia (assembly GCF_013358625.1). NCBI lineage: Eukaryota > Viridiplantae > Streptophyta > Magnoliopsida > Proteales > Proteaceae > Macadamia > Macadamia integrifolia. The sequence continues at coordinate 7,359,107 of NC_056567.1, read as the reverse complement.
GAAAGGATGTACATAGTAGTAGTAGCTAAAGTGACCATCATGAAGAAGAAATTTTCTTGATACTATTGGTGAAGAAGGTAGAGAAGATGTCCAAGGATACAAGATACCAAATTACGAAGGCTTTGGACAATTGAGATATGTGAGGTAGTTCACCAGATGCAAGCTACCACTTACGAAAACATATCTATAGACATGGTTGATGAATGGTATGAAGTTTGCTCTGATCACAAAGCTATGAAAATTGATTATGAATGGCTAATGAGAAGTATTGAGGAACTGAAAAATTTTATTAATTCCAAAATGGATGACTTGGAATTGGAAAAGAGTATGAAGAGAATCAATGATGAGATGAAAAAGGTAGATGTGGAGTTTGAGCAGCTGCACTCTAAGAAAAGAAAACTCATTGAGGAAGTTGCATTTGTAAATAATAAGAGGAGAACTGGGAGTGAAAGTTCAAAAGTGTCATGTCCTAGTCAGTCAATGATAAATATGCTTTTGTAGTTTAAATGTACTTCGTTTTAGTTAAGGTAATTGTTTGTCAAGAAAAAATTAAGGAAGAAAATGAATATATTTTTGTTAAGTTTTGAAATGAATGATGTAATTGTTTTTTGATCGAGTTTTCCTCAAAGCATGGTGAAGGAGGAATTTCTTTATCAATGCCAAGGAATAGTGAAGGGCATTTCAGACATCCAACAAATAAGGGGTGTGTCCTGGGTGGTATTCCAATGCCCATCTGGTTTGGCATTATGAAGCAGTAATATGCTTTGAGTATATAAGCTGTATTAGAATATAACCAAAATGCAACATGTGCAAAGAATTTCATCACAGTAGATTGGATGTTGTTGCATCAAGAAATCATCCTAGGTTCCTGGAGGGTCCTGCACAGAGAAACAAACAAAGGGAGTGAGCACCGGGCTGATCCAGCGGGGGACTCTTCAATGCCTAAGTTAGATCTCTCTTCAAATAGTAATTCCAGCAAGAATGGAAGAAATTCGATCCCTATGAAAGAGGCTTTACTTGTGTATTTATAATTATGGAGTGGCGCCAACAAAGAGTCCTTATTAGGCAAGTCTCTTAGTGTTGGTAGGATTCCTAATATGGCAGGAGTTATACTTAGAGAGTATTCTTGGAAGATATCTTAGCTATAGGAACCTCTTATATCATGCATGAACTAGGATATCTCTTTCCTTCAAGAGGGTATTGATTAGGATAGATCCGATCTTGCTGGGAGATTACGTATTATATTAGGAATATCCCCTCATAGCGAACGTGTTCCGTCAAGGAATCCCACGAACATCGAGAGCCAAACGACATTAGTATGGTAGTTCTGTTGTCAAGTGTCCGATGGCTAACCACTCTTCTTCATGCTAGGTTTAAGGGTAATTATGGTCCAACCACTTGGATGTAGCCCGTATGTTATCTTGCTAGGACCCTTATCAGGAGCTCAAATATGGCTTAGCTTTTTCCACGCGTCGTCCTTCATGTCAGTGGCTCGAAAACTATTCCACCAATCGTAACATGGGTCCATTGTGCTATACCTAGCCCAGATAGTTACCACTGATTGGAAATGTAGCTCGGCCGCACTCTTCCCGATCGGCTTGCATTATTCCAAGACCTATTGGATTCAGACTTACTTCATTCCACCAAATCCACATGATGTGTTACCATTGGTGAGAACTTTTTTCCATAAACAGAATGCTTCCCATTCCAACCGAGCCACTTGTGGTTGATCGGAGTAATATTTCGTGCTTGCACAGACTTTTGGTTGTAAGTTGTAACTGATAGATCATCATGGTGGTTGTTGCCCACTTCCAATTGCAATGACCCAGGCACCAGAAAAAAATCGACTGCAATTCCAGTCTCGTACAATTCCGTGCAATACCACCTTCAGGCGGTGACACATGTATTGATACCAATACAATGGTCCAGAACTGATTTAAATGTCTCTTCACTGATTTAATGTTTTATTAGTTGTACCAGATCTGGACCATTGGTATTAATACATGTGTCACCGCCTGAAGGTGATATTGCACAGAATTGTACGAGATCGGAATTGCAGACGATTTCAACCCCCCGGGCACCCCTCATCGAGCGTCATTGTTTCCTTTCTAATGTGACCGAGCAGGCTCTACCTAGGGGGACCAACCACCTCATATCATGCCCTTTTGGTTTTATTCTTGAATCTTACGTTTTTTGTTATTAATGCTTTTGCAGGTTTTTAGGGATGCGTGCTTAGGTGGCAGTAACCTTTTTCTAATTGATAGATGTGCTATTGAAGGATTGATGAATGGGGTAGCGCCATGTCAACCATCACGCCATCTGTTAACCGTTAAAGGAGCCAGACCAACACATCTAATCGTTTCGAATCTCATGTCTCTCCATTAAGGGTGTCGATATCTAAGCTAGCATGTAATGCTCCCCAATTCCTTAGGGGCGGAAGCACTCTTCACTCTCTACAATCATTTCTGGAGCTTTGCCATCGATCACCCTAGTCCACTTCTCTCGTGCTTTTGATCGCTATCGGCGTCACAATGCTCTCTTCTCCTTGCTAGGCTTCTTCTTATCACCAATAAGTTCTTCTTCAGCCTTTCAGTTTCTTCATTTCCATTGTTGTTTCTTTCTTCCGCGATTAATGGCTTCTGGCAGAATCTTGACTACAGAGATTGGGGCGATCTCTGCTGCTATTAAGGTCACATTCGCCGCTCCTTCTGCTCCTTCAGTGGAGAGCTACCTAAAGGGCGGAACTGGATCTATTCCTACTGTCATTCCTATCATTGGCTCTGTCTACAATGCTAATGAGAAGCGATGAGCCTAAAAGTGTACACGGCTCGGAACCGCCTCTAGTGTATCTACCTTGACCCTGATGGATCTAGCCTCCTCTCGCCTTGAGGCTGACCACATGAGGCCGAGGCTTCTGCTCAGCCATCCTGAAGCCAAGGCTCCTATTCGACCATTCTAAGGCCGAGCACCTACTCGACCATCTGAAGCCAAGGCCCCTGCCAGACATTCTAGACCCGAGGCACTTGCTTGGCCATCTTAGGGGCGAGGCTCCCGCTTGGCCACCCTGGGGACTAACCTATGGCTCAACCATCATGGGGTCGAGCCTGCCTGGCCAAGTCATCTCCGACATTTAAGGCATGACTCCAGATATCCCATGCATGCTGCCATATCATTAATATTCCTTTTAGAATATACCTAAGGGCAGAGAGCCCATGCAAAATAGGCCCCCATGTATCTCCGAGTGGGGATGCTATGGTGAAAGGCCGCGGATGCCCAAAAGAGGGCTGAATCCCGGCTGTCACCCTTACACTACCTCTTATGCAGGTGGAAAGATTTACACTTCTGATCATTAGTTTCATTCTCTATTGTCTCTGTATTCAAATTCAGAGCTTTTTTCAATATGAAGAGAAAAGAAAAATAGAATCTACTTTTCAGACCTGATATTCCGGTGCATACATGGTCACACGGGAACAGAACGACAAAGTTGATGGGTTTTAAAAAGGGTAATTTACAACGCCACCCCCTGGAGAATACCATTATTATAGGAACACCCCCTCTATTTCACCAAATTAAACTCAGGCCCCCTACCGTCAGTTACTGTTAAATCAAGAGTTAAAATGACCGTTCTACCCTCCCTATTCACTAAAAACTCATGTTGTAAGCTGATGGCGGATCGGGGAGATGGCGACGGCGAAAGCAATGACGACAGCGACGGTGAAAGCGACGACGACAGCGACGGCGAAAGCGACGACGACAGCGACGGCGAAAGCGACGACGACAGCGACGGCGAAAGCGACGACGACAGCGACGGCGACTGCAGAGATTCCTTCTCCTTCTTCACTCCCACTGACTCGTCTCTCTACTATCTGGATCTGGCATCACGGGGAAGGTTTGTGGCAGGCCACCGCCTTTCTCATTGCCAAAGGGTCTCGGTTGTGCCGCTGTCGGTGTTGATGATATCCCTACAAATGCGTCAGACAACTTGCCGTCGCTGGGGCTAAGATCCTGGATACAGCTATTAGCATCGTCTTCTTCATCTTCAACGATGGTGAGGATAGAGGAACCCTGAGAGCTGATGGAGCTGGCGGCCTTGAGGAATGCTTCTTCAATGGCTTCAGGGGAAAGAGCGTAGTCCTCTAGGCCTGCATCTTTGAGCCTCGGTGGTCAAATCGTCTTCAGCAGCCCTTTATCCTCGGTTGCTTCCATCCTCCTCGTAACCCTAACCTTTACCCTGTCGGTTGCTTCCATCCTCCTCGTGCCGTTGTCGGTGTTGATTTAGATCCCAAAATCGTGTTCAGCTTACTCCTCTTTTCTTGGGTTAGGGTTTCAATTGGAGAGTGATCTGGTCTGGTTTATCAAATCCATCAGTGGTCGAGACTTGAAGCCGGACATAACCTACCGTCTCTTGCATCTCCTCATCTGATCTCTCCCTTTCTTGCTCTCAATAGTTTGCAAACCCTCTCTTCCTTCTACATCATCTCTGCATCAACCTTCGGACCCGCCACCGCCCACCCATTAGTGATGATCAGTATGCATATGCACAAATAAATGGCATAAAACAAAAAAGAAACTTGGGTTCGAAGGAGCAAATGTTCACCTAGGATTTGAAGCTATAGCAACTATGGAATCAATTCTAGGGCTTCTGACTTGGGCAGTAATTTTTCTGCAACTCACATTTCCTAAGTTCGATTGAGATGCATCCGTCAAATACCGTTGCCACTGCCGCTGCTTTGAATAACCGCCGGTGGTCTAATAACTACGTTTTGGAAATAGCAACTTATTGTAAGGGTATTTTTGGTACTTCGTATTTCATAAGGGCATTTTGGTACTTAAAATAAAATATAATTACTGATATAAGCAAATAAGGTATATTCCTTAACTGTGACTGACGGTAGGGGGTCTGAATCTAATTTGGTGAAATAGAGGGGGTGTTCTTATAATTTTGGCATTCTCCAGGGGGTGGCATTGTAAATTACCCTTTTAAAAATGAACGAATTAATTGCTAAAAAAAATACAATATTGATAAAAGATGCAGATATGTATTTTAGATCTTTGTTTTATGTGATTCCCTTTTATCTCTCTTCATTTTGACTCCATGGGAAAGACAAACCCAACAAACAACTAATCGTTGAGAAGAAAATGTTCTCTGATTGTTCCAGTCGGGGAAATCGGAAGGGTGATCAGAGAAGGGGATGTTGGGGATAAATATGTAATATTCATCCTTGATTGAGTGAAGGCTACTGGTTTGGTTAGTTTTGTAAACCCATACCTGATTTGGTATATTTTTATATACTAAAACATATGTTAGGGTAGTTTTTTAAAGAAAACCCTAAAGTGGGAATCATATAATTTTCTCCAGGAAAAAAGACATGTCCTCCCATTCAATCTATCTTCAAGATTCCTTTGTTTTTCTCAACAGTGTTTAGGTGTTGAAAACCATAGTCGCTTATTGACACTTTTTTCCACTTTCTATTTGTTACACTTTTGACAACCCACACGTAAAATCTCTCTCTCTCTCTCTCTCTCTCCTATCGACATACACAGACGTATTTACGTATTTTA
>NC_056567.1:7334243-7351464 GCF_013358625.1 Macadamia integrifolia | reverse complement strand
AATACTACAGATGGACCACCCAAAAAAAAATACTATAGATGGGCAGAATGAAATAAAGCAATCAGGAGGGAGTAAAATGTCCATGACACAAATAAATATATTGTTTGGTCATTCGGTTAAGAACTCTGAATAACTTATAGAATCAAAGTCTTTTTTTTAGTTGGGAAAAATCTTCTTTTCTTTGGTAGAAGAAAAAGTCTTCTTGTTCGATATTACCAGAGATTGATATATGTAAGTAGGAAATAGATGTAACCGGATTTTTCAGCTTATTTAGCAAAGATTCTCTCTCTAACTCAATAGAAACTGGGGCCAAACATAATTGTCATATGGATTGTTTGAAAGGGTCCATTTATTTATTTAGTTATTATTTTTTTATGAATAAAAATATATTAAAACAAAAAAAAAAAAAAAAATCAAGTCTCAGAGGCAAAACAAAAAAGGAGGGAACACAACAAAACCATGGGCTGGAGAGGGGGATCAAATACAATCACCAAAAGAGGGGTACAACCAAAATTAGGGGAGGAAAGAACAAGCACAAGAAGTAAAAAAATATGGCACATCAAAACCAGGGGAGCAATGATTGGAAAATCCCAAGTGAGAACAAGATGTCTGTTCTTCCTAGAATCAGGACTCATAGCATAGTTGCGAAGAATTTTTATTTCTAACCTTAAAATAAATAACATCGTCGATTTGATCAGTTTTTTATATAATGTAGAAGTGCATCTTCTTTAAATTTTTTCCCACTAAATGTTATGAATCACTGCACTGAAAGGAAGCAAATTGTCATATAAAGACTTTCAAATTTCCATTGAAAGTATTCAAAACTCAGCTCCACCCTTTGTCAAATAACTTTAGAAGAAGACCAACATTTTTTTAAAACTCTTTTCCAAACCAAAGTGGAAAAAGGATAAGAGAAAAATAAATGATCCACACTTTCAATAGAATTCTAAGAAAGGCATCAATTAGGGATTAACATATTTCTCAAGGGAAGAAAATTCTGGGTGGGGGGAGAACTAGTCATGTCTCTCCAAACAATAAAACAATACTAGGAATGGCAGAGCTAAACTAAGGCACCGTTTGATAACTTTCCCAGAAACGAGTTTCTACGTTTTTTTGTTCCTAGAAATGGAGAAATGGGGTAAAAAGCGTTTAGTAAAATCGTTTCGTTTCACCTATTTTTATAAGTAGAAATAGAATTTTTTTTTTTTTCAATTTATGGTTCAAGAAATAAAAGAGACGAAACAAGTTGTAGTTGTTTTGGCGTTTCCAGAAACGACTTGTAGCCAAAATAATTAGCCCTTGCCCAATAATATTCCCCCAACCCCTTTTTACATCCTTCTTCTCTCCTCTGCAACCCGTCTCCCTTCGTTCCTAGGCGACCATCGTTAACATGTCGGAGCTCCTGTGAGCTTGTTGAGCCTTCCGTTGCTTAGAAATTCTGATTCAGAGTTCGTTTCGATTTCTTCCCTGCCTTTCGCTTTCTTCTTTGTCTTCTTTTGGCCCTGACCACGAAGATCTCCCAAGGAAAACGTACAGCCTGAGAGGAGTAAAGATCCGACCTTGCAATCTTCGGTGATCTTGGCGAGCCAATTGGGACGGAGTTTCTTTAGGGAGATCTTCAAGCTCCTAATCTTTAGGATCAACAAGGTTGAAGGGGAGGTTATTTGAAGTGAGAAGATCGAAGAAACGATGGGCTAGGGCTCTAGAGGTCTCGGTCTAAAAGATGAAGAAGATCTTGTCTCTAGAAGGGGCAGGGTGAAGGGTGGTGGTGCTCTGGGAGGAGGAGGAGAGGGAGAGTCTTTGGCGGCAGAGGCGTCGGGACTTCCAGAAGCAATAGAAGGAGGAGGCAGATAGAAGGCCAAGCAGAGTGAGGTGAGCCAGAAGATAGGAGGGCGACTTCCCCGTCATTGTGAAATCTCAATTTGACGGTTGCGCTTGCAATTGAACTATCTTCGTCTTCGGATTTCGAAGCTGTAAGCTTGTAACTTTAGAGTGGGACAGAGTTCGATTCGTAGAGCACCTGACTCAACCTCCATTCCTGCTAGAGGGATCTCCGTCAACAGTCCTCGTATGAACTCTTCTAGTAAAATCGGCTTTCAGAGCGTGGAGAGAAGCTCGAGCAGTCCGAGCAGCTTCAATGGCGGTCCGAAGATTAAGCACAGAGGAATGGAAAGAGATATTTTTCCATTATACTATCTAAAAAAAAAAAAATTTACAAGAAACATTTCTAGAAACAAGGTTTATCAAACACCTAAAGATCTGTTTCTGGCGTTTCTGGACACAGAAACGGTAGAAACGTTATCAAACGGACCCTAAGTCATCCTATACTAGGGACAATAGGAGCTCTGACACAAACAAAAATGCAAGCAGAGGCAATAAAGAATTTTTTTGATGAATCAGCACCCTAGTGGACTAAATACCCACTTCCTCTTGTCCTCAACGGAAATTTTGAGGCTTGCTCCTAATTTGAATGAGGGAATGAGAATTCATTGGGCTAAGAAGCCAAATAACATCCCTTATGATAGAAGATACCTTAGGGCGTGTTTGATTCCTTGAGTCTTTGGAATGTAATTCGAAAGAATCATGATTCTGGACTTTTATGGGTGTTTGGTTGCTAATGAATGTAATTTTTAAAAGATCAAGATCTTCTACAATGATTTACACATAAAGTACTTTTTTGTAGATCTCTATTGAAGTATCTCACAAAAGATCATCCGATTCGTACCTCATATAAAATGACAACATCACACATAGAATCTGTGAAAAACTATGACCTCCAATGACCATTGAGAACTCATCCGCACTGGCTCTGTTCTCCCTGCTTCTCCCTCAACGAAGTCCAACTTCTCCTCTGCAAAAGTATGACTCTCTCACCTCTCTCAACTTTTCCTCCTTTTCTTATCTTGATTTTGCTTATGTTAGCATTTATTATGGGTTTTTTTTTTTCTTTGAGAATTGTGACCTCCGACGACCATTTAAGAAACTCATCTGCAGCTACTCCATCTCGTCCCTGCTTCTCCCTCAATGAAGGTCGTGATTTCTCCTCTCGAAAGTATGCACTTTCTCACCCTCTCTCAACTCTTCTTCCTCCTCTTATTCTCTTTGTAATCTGCTTGATGTTAGCCAATTCATGGTTCTAGGGGTTTTTTTTTTTTGTCTTTGAGATTCGTTTCATCTTCTTTGAGATTTGTTTCTTTGATGTTAGCCGATTGTAGGATTCATGTTAGCATGGTTATTCCAGTTGAATGCCTGCCAAGAGTGATGTCTGAGCTATATGTACAATAACTTCTTGGCATTCATATATCACTGGGGAAGGATGCTAATAATGACTAAACTCGATCTAGGGAAATCCAGTCGGAATTTAGCTCAAATAGAATCACAAGGTGGATTAGGAACTATAGAACAGAACTATAAATAAGTTCATAGATTCAGCAGATCAGAACATAAGAGAACAGAATAATATTACAGCCAAAGGGTTAACTTAACATGTATATAGTAGTTTTTTCAATAATCCTACTGTCATTAGGAAAAATGGAAAGCAATTGAGTAATCGATTAGAAAAACCAGAAATCAAAACTGAACTTTAATCAAGGGATGGAGAAAATCAAGATTATCACTGGAAAGTTTCTTCTTGGAGTATACAAAGTTAAGAAATAAAGACAACACGGAAGAGGATTAAAATCATCAACCAGAGGAAGCCTGACAATATGGTAAGTGGAGAGAGAAACTCTACGGTGGAGGAGATTGGGATTCTGGCCGGAGGCCGCCCACCTGATCGCACAAAGCAGAGGCTCATTACGGATTTCTTGCAGCCCCACCTATCTCTTGGAACAGGTTGCACGCCTGCACCTGCTGTGCCTATTGTGGATGTTTGCAATACTGGCTTTTCTTCCCTCCCTAAGAAATCCTACTCTAAGGCGGTTGGAGGCGTTCTCCTTGATGTTGCCGACCTACCTGACCCTATTCATGCCGGAAATATCACTAAAATCGTGATTCCCCAAGATGCCTATGAGGAACGTCTTCTCCGATATCGCTTTGCTTTGGTGGCCAAAATTAATTTTCGGTTTATTTCTTTGGATGAAGTTCGGAAGGAAGCTGTGAATTCTTGGAACCTTAAAGAGAAGGTTTTTATCAAACCTATGGGATTAGGCTACACTTTATTCCAATTTGAGGCTGAGAAAGACATGACAAACATCTGGAAACAAAGTCCTATCAAGATCGGACGGCAGTTTATTCGCTTCTAGCGGTGGAAGCCGGATTTTAATATCCATGATAACTCTCCTATTTCTAAGCTTGTCTGGATTCGATTTCCTGGGCTCCCCTTCGAATATTGGCACGAGCGGATCCTCCTTTCCAATGCAAAAGCTGTGGGGCGCCCCCTGGACATTGATAAAAGAACACGAAATGCATCCATAGGGAACTTTGCTCGTGTCCTCGTGGAGATGGATACTTCAGTGCAGCGGTTGGAAGAAATCCAGGTTGAACGGCGACAACCTGGAACAGGTGATCTTTTTTGGTTCACACAAAAAATCATATATGAAGACACATTGGGAAAGTGTGGTTTTTGTAAAAAACTTGGTTATACCATCCAAAACTGCAAAGAGAAACGCATCGCCGATGCCGCACGCAAAGACAAGGATGATGCTTGTGGTGTTGTTGGGGCTGTTTGGGTGGAGAAGTCGTCTTTGGGGGTGGCTGGTGTGGAGGTTTCCGGCAGGAATGGTGGCGAGCCCTCAATAGGAAAGAATTCAAATTCAAAATTGCCAACCATCTCCCATAATTGTGATCCAGCTTTGTATGGAAACTTGGATACGCAAGAGGGGATTTTAGCTATTGAGTTACCTATTTTAGAAGGATTTTCCTCAGCCAATTTGAGGAATAATCCAATTGTAGATCGATTGGATGAATCATGCAACAAAGATGGTTCGGTTCTTTTACACGGGTCAAACAAACTCAATACGATGAACCAAACCACTGAGACTAACTCAATTCTAGAACAAGGCGTTCTGGTTTCTCAAGGTTGTGCGGCTAATCCAGTTCTGGTTACTGGCTCTTGTCAACTCTCTGTCCACAGTGATCATGTGATCAATTCCATTACTTCAAGTGCTATGGATAATGGTCACCTCACCCTCCACTACCCGAAAGTTGGCGCCATTGATGCTGCTGCCCTCCAGAAGGAACAATACCACGGCATGGAAACAGTTTCAAGAAAAAAAGGAAAACAATTGTTCACTGCGGAGCAGACTAGAAAGTCTGACCGTATTGCCTCTTCCAAATGTTTATGATGCGTGCCCTCTTCTGGAATATCAGAGGGATGAAGAAGGTTGCTGGTCGTGCAACTCTCAGCAATATTCTCCTAGACAAGCACCCTGATGTGGTTTGTCTAGCTGAACCAATGGTGGAGGTAGCTGCTTTCCCTTCTTTATTTTTTAATAAACTGGGATATGATGCATGCTTTATTCATAATATTCGCACTGATAAAAACCCAAACCTATGGGTCATTTGGAAGAGGTCTCTCACCAAACCAACTATTATTTCCATGTCTGACCAGTTTATTTCACTGTGTATAAATTGGAGAAACAATTCTATTTACATAACTTTTGTACATGCGAGTTGTTTCCGAGCTTCTAGAAGAGAGCTATGGATGGCTCTTGCAGCGACTCCAATTGGCTCCTCTCCTTGGCTAGTGACAGGTGACTTCAATGCCTCCCTTTTTTCGCACGAAAAAAAGGGTCCGGGCGCCTTTAATCTTGGGTCTGCGTCTGAGTTCAATGCGGCTGTGGATGCTTGCAACCTGATTTCAGTTCCTTCTCAAGGGCATAAATTTACTTGGACGAATAACAGGAAGCGTGGGAATGTTTTGGCAATTCTGGACAGGTCTTTTTGTAATGAAGAGTGGATAAACCACTTTCATGACTGTACCCAGGAGGTGATGCAGCGTTTTTCTTCTGACCATTCCCCCCTGTGCATTACCTCGGATTCAATGCTGAAACCTGCAAATTGCCCCTTTCGCATCCAACGATTTTGGATGGACCATGAGGAATTTATGGATGTGGTCAATAAATCCTGGAGTGAACCTGTGGATGGCTATCCTATTTTTTCTCTTGCTCTTAAGCTGAAATGCCTCAAGCCTATTCTCAGGAGCTGGGCAAGATCAGTGTTCCCAAACCTAGATGCGGAATTAAAAGCTGCAAAAGATGATCTTCAGCAAATCCAATCTCAGATAGATTCATATGGTATTGATGACCATCTTTTTAATTTGGAAGCTGATGCTAAATCCAGATACTTGAAAGCTCTCCTTGACCATGAAAAGCTATGGGCAGAAAAAGCAAGAAATAGATGGCTCTCTCAAGGAGACCGAAACTCTAGATTTTTCCACTTATCTGCGAAAATCAGAAGGGTGAAGAACTCGATTCGCTCTCTTCAAAAAACTGATGGTACAATTACATCAAGTATGGATGATTTGGCTGTTCATGTTGAGGAATACTATAAGGCTATCCATAAAGCCAGCCCCACCCTTGACCATGGATCGCTATTGGACTGCATTCCCCATATCCTTGACGAGCTTGACGTTAGAGGATTGGAAGCCATCCCAAATGATCAAGAGATCAAGAATGCAATTTGGGACCTGGACCCTGATAGTTCTCCAGGCCCAGACGGTTACTCTGGTGCTTTCTTCAGACATTGTTGGGAGCTAATTGGTTTTGATGTTTGCCATGCTGTGAAGAATTTTTTCAGCTCTGGAACCCTTCCTAAAGGCATCAATAATAGCTTTTTGGTTCTCATCCCAAAAATGGAAGGTGCAACTTCTCTGGACAAGTTTAGGCTGATTTGCATGCAAAAATTTTTCTGTACAATTTTGTCCAAGGTTATGGCTACAAGACTCTCTTCTCTCCTCCCTAAGCTTATTTTCGAAGAGCAAGGCGCCTTTCAGAAGGGCAAGGTTATTCAGACTAATATCAGCCTCGCTTCAGAGTTAGCTAATCTCATGTTTGACTGTACAAGAGGTGGAGGTATGGGGATAAAAATTGATATCCAGAAAGCCTTTGACACTGTATCTTGGAGCTTTCTTTTCAAGGTCTTGAAAAAGTTTGGCTTCCCTGATACTTGGATTGACTGGTTGCCTCAAATTCTTCGTACATCCAGAATTTCAGTGTTGCTCAATGGAGGTCCGGTTGGATTCTTTGGTGTTGAGCGAGGCCTGCGTCAGGGTGACCCCATCTCCCCTCTTTTATTTATCCTTGCCGAGGAGGTCCTGTGTAGGGGAATCCGCCTTATGCTTCAAGACAAGAAACTACAAGCCATCAAGGGTCCTCGTGGTGTCCAAATGCCAGGTTTTCTCCTCTTTGCAGACGATATTTTCTTCTTTTTAAATGGCTCCATCAAATATGTCAGACATTTTCATGACTTCCTTACAAAGTATCAGCAGTTTTTTGGTCAACAAATCAATCTCAACAAGAGTAAACTTTTCCTGGGGAAGATGTCTCTAGATAGAAAGCAACTCATCTCTGATACCCTTGGAATCTCCATCTGCAAGTTCCCTACAAAATATCTGGGAGTGGAAATTTTCAAGGGTAGAGTCACTCGTGAACCTCTCCTCCCGGTGATGGATAAAATTAAAGGAAGGATGGCTGGTTGGAAAGGAAAGCTCCTCTCCATGGCTGGTAGGGTGGAGCTGGTTCGATCTGTTATTTCTGGTATGCCGTCCCACAACTTCTCTGTATACTGGTGGCCTAGCTCTTTACTGAACATCATGGAGAGATGGATGCGGAATTTCATTTGGAGTGGCGATCCTGAAATAGCCAAAGGAGTTACAGTTAGTTGGGACTCAATCTGCAAGCCTAAACAAGAAGGAGGGCTGGGAATTAGGCATCTGAGGGATGTCAATAAAGCTCTTCTCTGTAAGCAGGTATGGAATATAAGACACTCTTCATCAGCCCTGTCCAGCATTATTAATGCTCGATTTTTGAAGAAAAATGGGGAGCTTAAGAAAGGGTATAAATCTTCCACCATTTGGCCAGGCCTTCGAAGAATGTGGTCTCTTGTCTCTAGCAAAGAGCGATGGGTGGTAGGTAATGGGGTTTCTATAAACTGCTGGAAAGATAGATGGGTTGACTCTGAATCTTTTCAACAAAAAGCAGGTTTGAGAGATGAGTTGTTTGCATCTTCCTCCATCACAGTTGCGGCCTTTATTGACAATAATGAGTGGAACTTCCCCATGGTTTCATCTTCTCTTCTTCAAGATTTTTTTCTAGCTGCTTCAACTATCAATATCCCTAGAGGTAACATAAAAGATAAATGTATTTGGACCCTCTCTACCTCTGGTCAATTCAGTACTTTCTCTGCCTGGAATGATATTCGCCGCCGAAATCCCAAGGTTCCTTGGCATGAGCTGGTCTAGATGAAAGGCCTCTCTCCTCGTCAGTCAACTTTTGGCTGGCGTCTGTGTCACCAGAAGCTTCCTACTGATGATATCATTAGGAAAAAAGGCATCTCTTTAGCCTCCAAATGCATCATGTGCGGTTTTCACGCTGAGACTCTGCCCCATCTCTTCTTAAATTGTAGTGTTTCTCGGGTCCTTTGGGAAAATTTTTTGAGCTGTTTTGGTTTGCTTTGGAAGGATCAATCCTCCATTGCTGATTTGATATCCTGGTGGAAACGAAAGCAAAGAATTTTGTCGGTAAAGGACCCTTGGGCGGCTGGTTTGATTATAGTGACCGACACTATTTGGCAAGAAAAGAATCATCGATGGCATGGTGGTAAGAGTAGGGATGCCTCTCTGCTATTCATGAAAATATTGAGAACGCTCAAGGAGTCTAATCTCAACTTAAAAGGGGTCATTCGGACTACTGCTGATCATCTTTGCTGCAGGAAACTAGGGTTGCATGCAGTTCTAGGAGACCCTCCCTCCATTCTTGAAGTCATTTGGTGCAAACCTCCACTCGCCTGGTCAAAGATAAACATTGATGGTAGTTCCATGGGAAACCCTGGTTGAGCAGGAGGAGGGGGCGTCATTCGTGATTCCAATGGGAAAGTTATATTCTCCTTCAAGCATTTCTTTGGCATCAGTACGAACTACTATGCAGAAATCATGACTTTTCTTCATGGTATCCGCCATGCAATGGGTCAAAGGATTATAAACTTGTGGATTGAATCTGACTCTGTGGCAGTAGTCACCGCTGTTCAAGGCAAGTCTCTCCCTTGGTTTGCCCTGCAAGAGTGGCTCTCTTTACAGCACTACCTCAATTCTATATCCTGGAAGATTTCTCATTGCTACAGGGAAGCCAATCCAATTGCGGATTACCTTGCAAAATCAGCTGCAAAAACAGGATTATCTGGAACCATGGAGGAATTTCCTACTCATATTATTGAGGAGATTAGATGGGATTTTTTCTCCAAACCAAGATTTAGATTATGTAGATAGCTTTGGAGGACCCTGCTGATGGCAATGCCAAAGGTGGGGTCCTTTCTTTAGCATTGGTTTTTTCTTGCTGTACCTTTATATCTTTTTTATTCTCCATTTTAATATAATTTTGATTTCTAGCAAAAAAAAAAGATTATCACTGTACTTCTAAAAAAAAAATGACAGACTAGTAAATTTAGGAATTTTGTATAATTGATCTAATGAGGGCTGAATTTTAGTATGTTGAGGATGGATGTCTTTGTATTCTATAGTTCGGGTTTTGAGTTGCCTCTTAAAGACTGTTAATAGCTCGTAGAGTTTGAGGTCAGGAGCTAAGCCACATTGAGTTGGGGGTCCATTTGTAGGCGAAAGCCCCAAAATGTTTTAAAGCTTTACATAAATAGGAGTAAATTCGGGAAATTGTATCTCTTTGTTTTCCTTATAAATTGGTAGCGATTGAGATTATTAAGTTATTGGGAATATTTTGTAAACACAAAGAAGCGTGAGGAAGAGAGCTTGTAAGCCTTTCTCCATTTCTAGTGAAACTACTCTTTTCTCTTTGTGAACGTAAGAACTTTATTGAGTGATGTATATCCTTATGTTGTGTTATTTGATTGCTCTTTCCGTTTGTTTCATTTTGTGTTTTTTACATCGTATCTAGGTTTTAGATTCCACATAATGGACATATAGTCTCCATAGACTTTAATCAAATGTGAAGTTTCAATCATAATAGAATTTTCCACGTGGTAAATTAAGTAAAATAAAGTTACTAAGAGAGTGCATATATGATGCATGAAAGTATGAAATTTGGCGTGGTCAATTCAAAACATTTCTATATATTGATCATTCAAAATTACTACATTATCCTTCCATATGAGGAAAAATAAAGTACCATTCTACAATGGGGTATTTGTGTGTGACAATCCACCCAATCTCTTGTCTCATGGCGTAATTTATCTATAAATAGGCAAAAGTATCTCTAGACGATCAGTATAAAGAGTTTTTCTATGCAAGAATGACTAATTATCACGTGAAAGAGTGATTTCCTAATTTTGACAATTGGATATATATGAAATGATATAAAATTGATCATTTATAAACAAAAAATTGACATAGACTCAATGGCTAACCAAAAAAAAAAAATCATGGGGAGGGATTCCTATCAAGACACTGTAAGAAAGAATCTGCATGTTACACCAATAAGAGATTGAAAAAATGATAATCATCCATTTGGGATTCACATGGAACTCAGATGATCAGAAACTCAGAATAGAAAAGAGAATACCCATGTAAGCGCCAACTATTTATTATATTAAAAAGATATAAAGAATATATATATATAAGGAGAGGTATAGGAAAGATAGCAGGACACCCTGGTATCAGGTGTTCTAGCGAGATTTTAACCATAGGATTTGAGAGAACCGTTAGATTGAGAGAAAAGATCCAAAGCTTCAATCCACACCTGTTACACCTTATCTCTCCCCTAATTTTATCTCCACCCTCGGTAGCCATGTTGGAATGTTGCCCCGCCAGTGTTCTCCCCTCTGCAATTGTTCTCTCTCTCTCTCTCTCTCTCTCTCTCTCTCTCTCTCTCTCTCTCTCTCCAATCAAAGATTTCTCGTTGCCCTGCCGGTGCTCTTAGTCTCTCTCTCTCTCTCTCTCTCCTAGCTTTCTTCTTCCTGGACAGCTGCAGCTTAGTTCTCTCTCTTTTTTTTTCTGGTTTTTGTTGTTCCTCTCTGTCTCTCTCTCTCCGGGCTTTCTTTTTCTTGGACAGGAGTAGCAACAACGACAGCAGCTGCTGCTGTGAGAGATGGAAAATCGCTGGAGATAGTGAGGGAGAAGAAGAGTGACTGTATAACATCAAGGCTGGATAAGTTACATAAGACAACAATTATCCATCGGTATTGATATAATCTATCTAATCCAACAATCTACATTCGTTAGCTTTCCTGATACCATTGTGTCCCGTTGACTTTCATGTCTTTTTTTCATATATTATAGTATAAAACAACTTGTGCAAGGGCACCCTAACAATTTTTTCCCCTTCAATCCTTTACCAAGTCAACCTCTACCCAAAAAATAAAAAGCCCAACTTAAGAAAAAAAAAAAAGACCCACTTACGTGTATATATATATATATATATATAATTTGTACGTCCGTGCATTATGCATCCCAGTCCACACACCCTATGGTCGTCCCACGCTCAAGTGTCTAATAGACTTTTTTTTTTTTAATGAAATCAATTGTCTAATAGACAAATACCAAATGGCTTAACAAAAAAAACAAAAAAAGGCCAAATAGTTAAAGTCTCCTTTTAATTATTCATTAGCCAATGCTTTGTAATTAACTAAAAATTCAAATATATCGGTGTGACCGCAGACACACTTATCCACGCGGAGGATTGACGCAGTCCAAATGGAGCAACTAGCAAGACTGAGACTAACTATATATATTACTAAACCAACGCACACCCACAGGAAATTTAAACTTCTAAACCAGAGCAGACCCACAGGAACCTCTCTCTCCTCTTAAAACTGCAATAAATAGAGAGGATTACAACCTTGGTTCAGTATTGCCTCAACTTCAGATATCACTCAAGACCCCCTTCAGGCCTTCCCCACACACACACACACACACACATAGAGACTCACACTCACACTCATATTCACGATCGAGAATCCCCAAAAGTTTGACTCAAAAGAGAGAGAAAATATGCAGGGAAGCCAACTGTTGTGCCATCAACAGCACCTCTTTTTGCCCGGAAGCACCGGGAATATGAAACATCGCATTGTCAGAACGAAAAACTCCGCGACCGGCACTATCAGACTCCGGCGACAATCAATCTCTTCGGTAGCGGCTCCGCCACATCAACCTTCGGTTAAGCACTCAATGCCACCGGAGAAGGCGGAGGTTTTCAAGTCGCTCAACGGGTGGGCCACGGAAACGCTGCTCCCATACCTGAAGCCAGTGGAGCAACTGTGGCAGCCACACAATTACTTGCCGGAGTCGTCCTTGCCGTCGGATGAGTTTGAGGAGCAAGTGAGGGAGCTACGGAAGCGAACTTCGGAATTGCCGGACGAGTACTTGGTGGTTTTGGTGGGTGACATGATCACGGAAGAGGCACTGCCTACGTATCAGTCTATGATCAACCGTCTTGACGGGGTCAAGGACGAGACCGGCTCCAGCCCGGACCCATGGTCCGTCTGGACTCGTAGTTGGACCGCCGAAGAGAACCGGCATGGTGATCTGCTCAAGACCTACCTCTACCTCTCCGGACGTGTCAATATGCTTTCGATCGAGCGCACCATTCAATACCTCATCGGTGCTGGCATGGTAAGTTACTAAACCAGTCTTGGTCTCCACTGGGTCAAATCAAAGTTGGTCCAATAAGAAAGGGATCGGTTTCGGTTTGGGTTTATATCGGGTGGGTTTTTTTGGTACAAGTATCGGGAGGGGTTAATGGACGATTATCAGTTTGTTAGAGGTTACATATGGATAACTACCCATTTTTTATTGAATTTTTTTTTTTTTTTTTTTAGTTTTTCAGTTATTTATCAATTTCAATTGGTCGGATCTTAAAGTCGGATCGATAAAAAAGTTTGATTTGGTTCAATCAAAGATTAACCAATTGAATTTAGTTGGTCCGACAATCAGGATTTTGACACCTCTGTAAGAAAATGCACAGCCTGATGATGTGTCTGGATGCATGGTGAACACAGGTACCTGGTTTAGAGAACAACCCATACTTGGGATTCGTGTACACGTCATTCCAAGAGCGAGCCACGTTCGTATCGCACGGCAACACGGCTCGCTTGGCAAAGGACCGTGGGGACACCGTGTTGGCACGTATCTGCGGCACCATTGCAGCTGACGAGAAGCGACACGAGAACGCTTACATCAAGATAGTGGAGAAGTTGTTGGAGGTGGACCGCTCAGAGGCAATGCTCGGGATCGAAGATATGATGCGAAAGCAGATTACGATGCCAGCACACCTGATGTACGATGGGCATGACCCTCATTTGTTTGATCGCTTCTCCGCCGTTGCACAGAAAATCGGTGTATACACAGCCGCGGACTACGCAGATATTTTGGAATTCCTGGTCGGGCGGTGGAAGCTTGAGAAGCTAGAGGGCCTGAACAGTGATGCTCGTAAGGCTCAGGATTTCGTTTGTGGGTTGGCACCCAGGTACCGGAAGTTGCAGGAACGAGCCCATGAGCGAGCTCAGAAGATGGATCCTCAGACTTTGCGCTTCTCCTGGATCTTTGACAGGGAAGTCAGTTTGTAATTTTTAGCTTTCAACTATAGTAAGGAAAGAAAGGCCTAATTGCTTTAAGAGAAAGAAAGCCAAGAGAGAGAAATAGTATCAAGAAAGACACTACATATATAGAGAGAGAGTACATCTAGAGACCAGAGAGAGAGAGTGTGTTATCTTGTAAATTTAAAGGGAATAATATATATATATATATATATATATGTAGGGCAAAAGGCCATTGCTCCTCTTTTCTCCCCCACCCGCCCAAAAACAAACTTTCATGCTTCGAAAAGAAATTGCAGTTTCCCTTTCACTCAATACAATTATGAGCTCTAAATTGGGGATAAAATTTAGCTGTTACCCGGATTGTAACCAAGTAGTTGTAGCTGCAATCCTTGTGATAGTCAAAGAAATAGAATCTAAAAGGGTATTTTAAAAAATACAATAACTTAAGAGGGTATTTGTGTATCCTAGCGGAAGTGAATATTCTATTTCTTGGACGGTTGAAGCAGCCAATTGCTTTCCCCAAATTGATTTCTCTGACCCTATGTTTAAGATATTTTTAATAGTTTATGAAACGCAAACATGTCATTTGCATCTGCTAGGTCTCAATCCAATAGGCATGGGCTAAAACGTCCAAAGGAGAGGTAAAACAACCACCACAAACCATTGACTTATGTACGACCTTTTGATTTTTAATGAATTTTGTTTATTATATATATATATATATATAATAAAAAAAGATTTATTTTTAATATTGTTGGGTGGAAGGCAGCAACTTTTATGTGCGGGTGAAATTTGGAGCCATGATCTAAATTAGATTTAGACTGTCATGATCCCTCTTTACAAGAAAGTTAATTACCCTTAGAAAATACATAAAAAATATATATAATAAAATATGAAAATAAATGTAAAATATCCTCCACAATAGATCTGAATTTTAATGGATTAAGGGAAATTGGCAAGAGTAGGCTGCATTTAAACACAATGTTTTATTTATTTTATTTTAAATAAAAAATAATAGTTCAGAGACATTTTTTTAATAATTTATTAAGTGATATCACCTTTGCATCCATAATTTTTAGGTACAAATAAAGGCTAGATCCTGTCTTGGATTATGATCTCCTGAAATAATAATGATCCAATGGTATGTATGTATCCCAAAACCTCCAAAATTGACCCTTTAGATCTGAAGCCTATTGATCTAAGTTCAAAACCCCAGGAATCCCCACTATCTGATTTTGATTTTTCTGATGGTTTTAATGCACAGTATCAAATTGGGTTTGGATCATCTTCAAAATTGATATGATATTAATATGTATAGGTATGGATCAAGCTCGTATCAGACAAGTTTACTCGTGGTTTTTTAAAAATTATTTTATTTAATTCTTTTATACAAAGGAAATTTAACAAGTACAAAAGGAAAAAAGGGATAGTCAACAAACACGCTATTCAAGAGGCATACATGGGGAAAACACATGCCCTAGTAATATGAATATGAGTAGGCTGCATCATAACTTGGGGCAAATGAAAGACTCGAAATTATGAAAAGTGAGCAATTAATAAAGTGATATCTTGAGAAATAGTCTGGAGTTCAGGGGAGGCCGAATCTGAATCACCATTAATAGCATTTGCACCCTTTCGTGTATGAATAAAGAGACACGGCTGTAGGAGAAAGGATTTAAATTTAATAAAAAGAAAGGAGTAACGAAACAAACATATATGGACGAAGCAAAAGAAGATGCCAAACCATATATTATCATCCATCATAATTGACGCCAAGAAGAAATAAAGTAAGGCCAACCGTTTAATTATTCCTGTGAAAGAAGAAGATCTATTATCCCTAGAGCCACATCACAGAGATGCTTCAAAGCTTCTTCCCTACGTGCAAGCTCTGCCGGATACGCCATAGAAGGAGGAGGAGACCTTACTGGTCTAAAGGCATTGTGGCAAGCGTTGGGGTAGTCAGAGGCCGCAGTGACACGAATAGACGCATAATCGAAGGAGTCTGAACCCAAGTCCTGGAGCGACGCCTGCAGAGCGTCATAAGCGTAAGAATACTTGTCGGAGCACAGCTTGAGGACTTTCTTGGTGGCCGCATCATTGGGACTGCACAGCAACTGAGACGACAGGTAGGAGTAGGTGTCTGTGGCGTTGGCCATGCCAATCCCGACCATGATGACTGCCAAGCCCTTGGTGTCGGCTTTGAGGCTTGTGGGATAGGATCTCAGAGAAGACACACAGAGGTCGTAGTATTTAGTGCTTTTGCAGGTCTGTTGGATCAATGTGGCGTCCCCCTTCACAAGCTTTGAGGGCGATTGACTATCAAAGAGGACGTGGAATGAGATCAAGTACAGAAGAAGGAAGGGAAAATGAAGTGAACCCATCTCAGTTTTCACCCATAAAGGTGAGGCTTGAGATCCACAGAATTATATCTATTTAGCTTCTCATTATAACAAGAAATCTATCTTTTGGGGGAGAATAATTCCGAAGCTTTTGTCTGATATCACTTTTTTGTATTCCTCGAGTGAGAAATGAGATAAGGGAAAAGGTCCCTTTCAGACAATGGTCTTTGGTGGGTAGCTCTAGCTACTGGGCCACCTTTATGTCTGTTTGAAAAAAAGGTCACGGGGTTCTACGTAAAATGACGTGGGTGGGGCCTTCTTCATCCATCCAACCATCCATGCATCTATATTACCATTCAACGACTCCATCTGAAGGTTTGGGAGCATTGTGTTGTTTGTGTGAACTGTAACCAAGGGGATTCCATTTTATCGTAACTCTCCACATGGGTAGAGAATACAGACTCTTGTACTGTGATCGAATTCTATTTAGAATAAAGGTGAAAGTTTTTATTCATCGAGGCTGAAAAAATTTATCCATTGTTGTGTGGTGTGGATTTCATCGATGTGGATTAGTTCACTATATGAGTGGTTCTTGTACGAGAATTTGATCCATTCTCTCCCATGTTGTACAAATTTTGAAATTAATACTCTTGCCACTATTATAGGAGACCATTCTAAAATTAGAACATGTTGAATTAAGAGATTCTTTCTTTACCACGGGTGAAGGAAAACTATCCATAAATAGTTGAACGTACATAATGAGAAAAAACCTAAAAATTATTGAAAAAAAAATTAGTTAGTGAGAAATGACTTAAAGAAATTAGACAAGTTTTCTTACACCCAAAGTAATTTTTATTCACTATGGGTGCTTTAAATGCATCTAGGGGTACCAAAAGGACTTAATTTGAGAAGGTATTAAAATCTATAGGGTTCTATAAACACTAAGATGGAGTGGTGAATCCTATAATGAGATTATCACCATAGTTGTTTGAGCATAACCTTTGGCTTCAACCCCTATACAATGTGTATTTTGGGTATTAACATATTAACATTGTTAGTGCTATTTGTTATACCAAAAAAATAAAGATAATGTTATTTTGTCTTACATACAAAATTTAACCGCATAATATGGTGACAATAAGATGGTAACAACATGGTTTTTCTTTTCTTGTGGATAAAAGATATATTTAACAAAGCCCAAGGAATACAAGGGACTCACC
>NC_056567.1:7330518-7334223 GCF_013358625.1 Macadamia integrifolia | reverse complement strand
CCCCCCCCCCCCTTCTCTCCCTTAGAAAACGTAAAGAAAGAAAATTCTTTATGTCCGCATGTGTCAAAATAGAATAATACCCCTCCCTTCTGGGTAACGGGTTCACAAAACCCTCTTAGATTTTAGTATTTTTCAAAATACCCCTTTTAATTGAAGCAGAATTTTATTTGGTACTTGCAATTACGGGTAATTAGAAAAATTGTTCCTACTACCCGAGTTGTAGGAAAATTTGTCCGAAAAAGAAAGAGAAAGAATCACAAAGAAAGGAAAAAACTAACCAACCATATATACACCATCATTAGGAGGGGTCATGAATCAATGAGGAGGGTCCCAAGAATTAACAATGTTTCTATTCTTGGAAGCGTCAATGAGAGAGAGACTTTGAGAGAGTGAAGCTTTCCCCAGACATCAAAGGAGTTTTGAGTCCCAAATATATTGAAGATTTCCAGGCTTTTGAGCCCAAAATCTAATGCTCCTCTCCTCCAAATATGATAGATAGTTGCACCAAACGCAGGCTTGCCCATTGAATCGATGAATTTCCTTTCAACATTCTCGTGACCTATTTCTACTCTCAGTCTTTCTCCCAAATCCTTCTTCTACTGTTCCAACACTTCACAGCACTTCCTTAGGATCCCTTTCCATATCTTTGTAGAGAAAGTACATCCAAAGCTCAAGTGACGAACATCCTCTACCTCATTCCAACCAAATTGGTAAGAGTAATTAGGGAAGGAGATTTGTCTTAACCGAAGAAAGTCTTGGGTTGGGAGCGTCTTGATAATCACTCTCCATAAATGGTTACAGAGGGATTAATCATTTTTTTAATTTATTTTCAATTCCCAAGTAATCAAGAGAACAAAAGAGCAAAAAATCTTAAATAACTTTCAGAGGAACAGGATGCTAAACATCCCTTTGATGGGCGACTGTCACTCAGTTGCTCACACTGAGTGGGGCTGGGGTTGAGGGCCTTGGGGCTGAGGTGATATATATTAACCCATGAGGCCCAGGCCCCAGCCGTAAATTCAGCCCATATATTAATAATTGAGGGTTAATATGAGCTCGTTGAGCAGAGTCCATTAAATAATTATGTTGGTAGGCCAATTCCCCCAAGAACAGGATCAGGCCAGTTTTGGGTAGGCCTAGGCCGCTTGGCCAAGGGTTGCCACCCCATAGTGTAGAATCAGATTTGGGGCCAGCATTTGAGTTGCCACAAACAAGAAAAAGAAAGTGGAAACCATTCTGAAACCGAACATATAAATTGGCAGCCCAATAGAAAACAGCTCGTCTTCACTTAGGCCAAGAGAAGAGGGGGGAGTTACTACCATTTCAAAAAAAAAAAGAGGGAGGGAGTGAAATTGGATAAGAGTGACCAGTCTAACCGGGCTATATCAAGATTGTATATGGTATGTATTCTCGGAATAGATTTTAGGCCTGGAAGCATTCTAAAATTCGAATCATTATATTTTTCACTTCAGAATGCATTATAGGCCCATAATCTATTACAATAATGAGTACCAAATACAGTCCAAGATTGCCCGTTTATATGGAGACCTGGTTCTCTAGTTAAAATCTGTTTTAAGTGAAATTGGTGCTCAGATAGAGTTGGCTGACACATTAAAAACAAAGTTAGAAAGAAAATCCACCAACACAGGAAGAATAATAAGAATATTGAGATGGTTCATCAAAATTTAACATGTGATTAGTCTTTAGTTTTATCTATCCATGTCAGAATGATCAAATCAACCCTTAAGCCAATCCTTCTATGAAAAAAATTGGATTCAATTCTAGAGGAATCCAAACTATCCAACTGAGCACTATTAGAGACGTTACCCCAAAATCTCCAACCTATTCTATTCAAACAAGATAGAACCAAAATCAAATTCTTCTCTCCATCTCCATTGATCAATGCATTCTCAACTAGAACGAGTATTGATTATGTTAGCTCTAAAACCTTTTGGGACAACTATTCCCATCATTAACCCTCAGCCCAATAAATGAAGGTCCAATGCCTTCCAGAAAGTTCAATCCAATGGTAAAATCTAGTGAAATGAGAGGTTCTATCTTCACCCTTTTTTTAGGAGGTAAGAATTCTATCTTCACAATAGGTGAAGGAAAACTTGACTCTAGAAATATAAGCTACAAGGGATCCTTAAATGTTGAATGTCACACATCTAGCTTCTTTTTGACAGCTCCAAGGGAACCCTACATTATGATACCCAATGAGACCTAGACTAACAATTGTACGGCCCATCAATGGCAAATCTACAATGGCAATTTTGTTGCAACTAATGGCCGGTCCTAGTGGTAGTATCCAATGACCTATTGGAATATGCTCCAATTGAGAGAGAGAGAGAGAGAGAGAGAGAGAGAGGAAAAAAAAAGGATTAATATTTGGTCAATTCTTACAAAACAAGGTTTAGTCTTTCTTCTTTTGTAATAATAGATTAGAGGGCTCCTTTGCTTAGAAAGTCCTCTTAAGTCATAGATGCTTTCCTATGTAATCTCAAAAGCTTTAGTGAAATTAAAAGTCATTAGACAAAATGAATTGGGTTGTCTCTCTATCTTTTCTCCTTTTGGAATCATCATTCAACTTCACCAAGGAAGCAAAAAAACGAATGATCATGAAAGGAGCTCTCCTTTTATCTACTAAAAGCATGGAAAAGAGGAAGCAACTTTTCCTTTTTTGTAAGACTTAATGGCGAAGACCATAGAATTTAGATTTTCATTGTATAAAGATTTATTAGAAAAGAGGAAACAAGAAAACACAAAACTAAAGAAAGTGACAATCAAATAATTTTTCCCTTGCCTTTCTTAAGTCAAATCTTCTCTTCCATTAAACTTCATTTTCACTCTCCATACCCACAAGAAAATATTCTCCAACCTTAATCATAAGCCATGATAATTCATTTCCTTTCGGCTACCACTAACCTATATGTATCAATACATGCTCACCTTTCTACCAAAAAAAAAAAAAAAAAATGCTAACTAGAGCTTGAAATCCCAGTGTTTTTAGTTACCAAGAAAATCTTAAAAAAAAAAAAAAGTTAACAAATATTTTTCTTTAATCATGCTAAGCATGTCATTTGATTGTTTTAGGCTTAATGAACCCATTAAGCTTAGTGAACCCATTAACTTTAATGAACCCATAGACCTTATGAGCATCAATGATGGATGATAATGGTGCCTGTAATCCAACATGTGAGATGTTGGATAAAATTGACAAGAACAGGAAACCTTTGCTTGTCATCAGAGATGAAATCTATCACCAAATGGGACCAACAAGTACACATCTATTACACTTTAGGTTGATCCCACATGCCTTATTCAATACTTGTGTACCTGATCTCTTTATCTATTTCATAGGCCAAGCAATATGTAGTAGAGTAGAGTTACGGGTAAGGAGACTAGCATGCCAAAGATAACCCTGCACAAACACGAGAGTACTGTAAGCTTGAGGTGGAGAGGAATGGGGATAATAAAACAGAAGGCATGTAGATTGATATTTAGATTAGTGGTAGTCCTACATTTACTGTTAGAATCTAACTTTGGTCTATCCTATCTAAAATTCTTCTCCATCATATTTATAAGCATTAGTACCATCCGTGTCCACATCAGTCTCAGTCGATACCAATATAACATCAGTACTGATCAAGTAGATTCAAATCATTTCATATTTTGGCTGACCTTTTTTTTTTTTTTTTTTTTTTT
>NC_056567.1:7314858-7330498 GCF_013358625.1 Macadamia integrifolia | reverse complement strand
TTTTTTTAACCAAGGTATCTTGACCAACTTACGCATACATTGACTAATCCTCGGGAAGACTAGTGCAACACCCGCTGCCACGGTCTCCACTTAAATTATAGATACATAGATGGAGAATCGAATCTGAGACTATGCGCCTATCCACACAATCCCCAATTTTCCCTAACCATCTAGGCAACAATTCATGAATGGGTAAAATCACCAAGCCAACTTTTGGCTGATCCACTCAATATGTATCAATATTAGACTCCTGCGACATTAATGCATATTGACCGATACATCAATATGATATTGATACCAAGTACAATGTTTTCAATAGGAGTGAACATATTTTTCGGCTAATCAAGAGTGGTTTTACATTTCAATCCCACCATATAGTGTTAATTCAAAAAGGATGATGCTCTCTATCCAACCATGTGAAATGACACATATGCTCAGAGGAGAGAAAGACAGCACAAGGGGAGACACAAAACAATCACCCTAAGTAAATTATGGAATTCTCCATGATGCCAAATATTAGGAGGAATCACTCACACCACATCATTGATGGCAACGTGGAAGAAGGTATCATTGAATAGGAACCCACAAGGTCAGTGTGAGAAAGATAAGGAAAAAAAAAACATATGAGAAGATCATAATACATTGGCACCGTGTGAAACTTTTTCTCTGAAAATATATTTAATTATGAAAAAAAAAATCATATAAATTGAATCTTGGCATCATAAATCTAAAACAAATCTATATTCTATTTAATAAATCATTATGTAGCTATTAGTTTAAATGTGGATCAGACGGCACAATTTGTTCAACTCTGGCTCTTTTGTTGTTTTTTGGTGGAGGGGTGGGGTGGGGTGGTGGGAGGTGGGACACATCAGTGCATTTAAACCCTAGGGGATTGTTTTTGTTGGGCGTGGGCCGGTGGGGTGGGGTAGGAGTAGGGGAGGGGGGTTATATAATAAATTAAAAACCCTAGAACTTTAGAGATTGCTACTTGCGACAGAAGTTATTCACATATGTGGAAAAGTAGCTTTACTGAGGAATGGATGTGAATTCACATAATTCCAAGGAGACAATGGTATCAATGCATCAAACACCTAGTGCATACGGTACAAGTGCCCACTTGATACTCAAGGACAAGGACTAAACAAAGCTTATTGCTTCTCTCCAATCAGACAAATTCATAGTAGGTTATATCATGCTGTTTCCCCATATCCTTATGAAGGGATTTATATTTAAATAAAAGACTCAGTTTTCCTCAACTCACAATGAAGAAGAAGGAATTTCTTCACCAAAACTATCCCACCCCTATAATGGTTTGTATATCCTCTTGATAGTCTTAGACTATTTTGATATGTATTTTCGAAATAGACTTTGGATCTAAAATGCATTTTGAAATAAGAAAAATAAAAAAATTAGGTTTCGAAATAATGTATTCTTTACCTAAAATCTATTCTTAGAATGCATATCCAAGACAACCCAGAATTTAAATTTTCATTTTTACCACTTTGGCCAATTCAATCATGCCAGAAAGGAAATTTATCTTCTACTTGTTCACAAAACTCAACCCTATCAGTCCAACCATTGTAAATCCATGAAAAAAGTTGTCGGATTTTCTTCATTGTTCATTTCCATCGTTTCAACTCCCTACCATCCAAACAGAGGCTAAGGGAAATCTCGATACATTATGACTCAACCACAAGGGTGCAGTGAGTCCCACACGTACACCCTCGTTTTGTCTCACCGATCCACTTTAGTGAAGACCTGAGGTGAGAGGATCCTTGGCCATTAATTCCTTTCTCCTCTTCTCAGCTAAACCGACCAGCTTGGGTTGCCAAACTGTCCAATTCTTGTCCAGCCACCATGTGGCCAGGTCACTTTGGGGGCCTAAACTTTGCTTCAGCAACGGATGGACCATAGTGGGGAAACCTTATTTCTTAGACACTAATTATGAACAGAAAATGCTAACCTCACGATTTCTGGGAGACCTCTTCCGTCTTGTAGCCAAGAGAGAAAAAACTATACTGATATGAATCGGTGGTATCAGCTTAAAAAAATGAATCTTTTTATTCAAACAATGGCCTTCTGATCTCGAAGAGGCCCGATACTTGCCAATGCGGCTAATTCATACCGGTATCGATATTGATAGTGATCAATATTATACCCGATACCATGTTTATAACCTTGTTTACACACTTGCTTTGTGCTCACAATTTAAATAAACCAGTGAGCAACCCTGAGGTTCTAGCTTGGTGGCAGACCGTCAAGACCCCTAACCCTACCTTTCTTAGCATAATAGTATAATAAGAGGTGTGGTCCAATGGGTCCCTTTGCTGATCCTGGGTCTCTATTTGTCCCCCAGTTGGTCATTGTTAAGCCTCCGATGTGGGGCCTACACTCAAAAATAGTATTGATTTTTCAGAAACCAATATTGTTCAACCAACCGACATGTTCAGATTGCTTGATTAGGCCATCCGAACCGGGTTACTTTTCACCCACAGTGAATCGAGTAACTTTTTCACTCACGGAATCACGGTGAAGAGATTCACAGTTTTTATTACCGTTCGATGTGACTTCATACAATAAAGGAAAAGAAGTATGGCCCAGGCCCAATCCAACACCATCAATAACCTTGTCTTTTGGTAGAAACATCACACATCAATATTAATCATGAAGAAAGAAGAGAGAGAAAAGGCATACCCGGTGCTAAGTAAGTCAGCATGCAACCCATATTCCCTTGCGAAGACAAAAGGTACAATTCCTTGTGGAAGAGCAGCCTGAATTTCATAATCCCTCCATTAATTAATTAATTAGGGAAGTTTAATTTAGGTTTTAATTAATTTACGGTTTTAACTATATAGAAGAAGGGAATGAATTTTGTACTACCTGAACTATGGCAGCATGCAATCTGATACCTCTTAATCCAATGGCTAACGATGCGGCCGCCATTAAGATTGGTCCACTTAAGAATCGAATTGCCATTCCGATCATCGCCATTTTTGTGCCACAGGCAATGATCCTAGGTTGAAGAGCCATGAACAAACCTGCAATTAGGATATGTTAGTATTCACTAAATCTGATCTAAACCGAATATGATGAAAATGAACTAAGAGGTTACAACAATTTGAGAGACAATATCCATTGGATTGGTCGAATCGGTCGGTGGCTAACCTCAATCTTGATGTCAGGCTATCCATGTTAGGTTACTAGGGTTTCGGTTGATTATGTCCTATTCCCAATAAGGTTTTAGTTCACGATATGGTGTTGGTACATATCAATCGTTTCTAATTTCAATAGTAATACCAATATCGATATCATAATAGACTGATTGTAGTTTGAAACATCCTTTTTTTCACATGAAAAAAAAAAAATCTTTTAAACGTAATCATGTTTAGTAAAATATAATGTTTCACTATTTGTCACTTGAGAATGCATAGGTTGATCTAATCACAACTTACTTACCTAGACTGAACATAGCCATCCCAAGCCCTGCATCTGAAATTATCTTTATTGAGTATTTTACCAAATTAGGCATGCCCACATTCCACCTACAAAAGCATTCACATCTCACACACTTTACCAAAAATAACAAAAATAAATCACACATGAGAGAGAGAGAGAGAGAGAGATTATTCACAATACAAATTATAAAATGTGAGAATGAATTCTTGAACCATATAATATGATATATTTTGAGTATATATGCATTCAAATATTTAACTCTTTTTTTTTTTTTTTTTTTTTGGAACATTCAAATATGGAACTTACTTGAAGGAAATTAAAGACCAGAGGAGGCCTAAGATGCTGGAATAAGTATTGGGATTGCGGGAGAGCTTCCGGCCCACCATAACCAATATGAGCTTGACCATGACAAGGGCATGTGGCATCTTCTGATTCGCTTCTTCAAAAGACTTTGAATCTCCATCCTCTGTCCCAGATAATTTTGTGTTGTTTCTGAAGCTTAGATCTTTCTCTACACAAAAAATAAATAAAAAATAAAAGCATAAGACACTTAATCTTCCAAACCTATATATTCCAATCCAACAGTCATTGAACCTAAGGTCTACACCTCAGATATGATCCACAACTCAGAAGGAGAGATAGAGAAAAGCAACAAGAGGCAAAAACGTTATTTTTAGGTTAAAATTTTTCAATAATCTCTGAAAAAGTTAAAATGTGGGAAGAAGTGGAAGGAAGGAGACAATGAAAACACGAAGGAATAGGAGCAGAAGGCTAAGCATGGGCTGTCCAAGTCCCAACGTACCTCCAAGAGCTAGCCCATTAACATCTTTGCACCCTTGTCTCTCTCCTCCACCACCACTGCCACTACCACCTCTACTACCACCCTGAAATTTTCCGGGAGACTCCCACGCCATTTTCACGTTCACCACCGAGATTCCCGGCGTATGATTCCCGTAAACCTTCCCACTACCCACCGGAGACCTTATCCAGGTAGGCGTATTCGCTGTCGTCACGGTAGTTGTATCCAACTCATTGAAGTTAGACGCCCGAGGCGTCGGTTGCAACGAATACGCATCCGACGAAGCATACCCAGACAGCCTGGGACTCCCAGCCCGGTAGCCGAACACCATATCACCGTTGGCATGGTTAAACTCATGCGGCCGCACCGGAGTATTGACAGAGTATATCTCCGCCCCTGATAGATTGGACGCACGTGGAGTCATCGCGAACGACGATGACATGCCCGAGTCCGGAGCCGACGATGTAGACCTTCGGATACGGACATGGATGTGCCCTTTACCGTCCATTTCAGATTCCGCTTTTAACGGGTCCCGCCCATCTAGCGAGATCACATCGCCGTCTATCTCAATCTTTGTTATCGCGGCCGCTGTGGTTCCCGGAAACTGGTCTCGGATCAGTAACGTAGCTGCTCTGTACTCAAACAGGAAAAGCAATAGCGTATACCTGCAACGACTCAAGTATTAGCAAGAAGAAGCCACTAAAAGATCACAAAAAGAAGTGGAATTGGAGTTGATTAAAAGTACCAGATGATGCATTGGAGAACAACGATTTGGACCATGAGAGACTGAGTGAATTCTCCATACATAGCATCAAGCAAAGGAATGCCCATGACGAGGGTGTTGGGTAATGTTGCAAGGGAGAAGATAGTGATTAACCAATCCAGACCTCCTGCAGTGGAGAAGATGGCCCACAAGGAGAGAAGGAGAAGAACTATGATCTTAGAAAGAGTATCGGCGAGTATGAACTTGGTGTCCATCTGATATGGGTTGTTCTGAGAAATGAAATGGAAGGAGAGGACAGGGACAGCGAAGGTGGCGACGAAGCGGTTGATGCCGGAGCATTGCTCGGGAGTGAATAACTTCCACCATTTCACGGATGCGTAGGCTATCAACATCGCAAAGTAGAGGGGAACCATGGCGCACATCACCTTATAGAAATCATCTCCGCTTATCATCTTTAAATCCGATGAGAGAAAAGGGTCGAGGAAGAACAGAGGAGAATGGTGGTGATGGTGGGTTTATATAGTAAATCTATTGAACTAAAATACCCAAAAAAACCAGTTATTATTCATTTTTTATTTTTGTACTTGAAAATATCCTTAATTGACGGGGATTTGTGTTAATCCAAGTTTCTAATATGAAGTAGTAATTGGAGAAAGAGACCATCTATTTAATTACCTCGGTAATGCCTACCACAAGGAGATTTGTCATTATTGAAAATTACATATTTTTTAGTATACGTGTGAAATGATAGAATGATAGGAAGGTTAACGGTGATAAATGTCAATACAAGGAGGATATTGAATTATATGAAGCTCTGAATTTAACACATGACTTATTGGTATTTAATCTTTCTCTACCCCTAACCCACCACTCCCCTTTTTTTTTTTTTTTTTTTCTAGTACATTCAACTTTTCTGATATCAAACAAGATAGTTTCCTAGATATTCAATAATTAGAATTACTACATATAACTTTTTCACACTACTAGGTATGCACATGTTAAGTGCACCATGAAGACCTTCCATAAAAAAAAAATAATAAATAAAAGCTACTCAGACTAGTTCAAATGAAATCGTTCATGACTAAATTGAATTAGATGCTCTTGTGCACCATTTGATATTTGGTTCATTGGGTTGTCAAAGTGAGCCTGCTCTAATTCTCTAGTCTTGGTCTCAATTACAATGAATTGAAGAGTTTCTCATAATGCCAAAGTAAAAAAATCAACCAATGAAAAGACGGGAAGGAATGCATAGTACCCATATTTCATTGAGGAAAGAGACTGTCAATGTAAGCTTAGTGAAAACTTCATGACTCATTATACAAGAAGTAAGAAAGAATCTCACTCCAATGTCGTAGGGGTTGTTTTCAATAAATTTATTTTCTTCTAATGTTGCTTGGCATTTAGGCTGAATTTAGATCTAATGAGAAAGGCAGATAGAGTACTGGTTTGGTTTGTCATGTATGGAGAGGGGAGGGGGGGAGGGGGTCCTGCACAAATACAAAGAATTATCTATTCTCTGTGCAAACTATTGAGTGGGTTTCATTGTATATCTATTTTCCTTTCTTCTATTCTCCCACCCTTTCTTGTTTTCCTTTTCTTCTCTGCTCTTGTTAATCGAGCACCCATTAGGAATCTGGACCCTTAAAGATATATGTCTACTTCACTAGAATATTTTATCTTGTAGCGAAAAAACCATGTTGAGTCTCATACAAATCAAACAAGTCAAATCAAAGCGTTACAGAACAGGTGACCTAAGGAGCACTTTAAAGCGATTTGTTCAAAAATAGCTGAGAATTTGACCCAGAAAACGCAGACCCTGCAACATGGTTGATGAAGATCACCATTCCCCCAAAACTTCCCAAGGCCATGTCTTAACATTCCTTCCCGTTAGCCAGTCTATTGGATCCGATTCTTTTACTGCACACAAGAGGCGGCAGTTCAGATCTAAAGTCTTGAAACGTCTTTTCACAAAACCCCACACACGACACATGCTTAGAGGTGCTCCAAGACGTTGGATATGAACTGCCGCCTCTATGCGCAGTAGAGAAACCCTTCCCTAATCTACCACTTCTTGACAATCCATCAAAATGTTACATGGGGCTTCCCTTTCTTTTGGTCCTTGCAGTCCATGATAAAGACTTGGAACATCTGACTCTTGCAGACTCCCTACAAAACCATTATTAAGATAAACTACATTAAAAGAATAGTTATTTAAAGTATTGATGCTCACCATCATCTCTATTGGACTGTGATTTTTTTAATAGATTTTGGGTTTATATTTTGGACTGTAATTCTTTTCTATGTTCTTGCTAAAGAATGCATTCTAGACCCAAAGTGTATTCTAGACATATATACCAAACACACCCTAATGGCTGCACAAGATTTGATAGAATCCAACTTCGAAGACCAACCAAATGTCTCACATATAGATTAATGGTGAAAATAGTTGACCCACAGCCGGGTTAAGCACCATCCGATTAATAATCGAGTATTTTCAATTTTGTGATTGATTGATAATTGTTGTTTTATAGCCTGATTAACCGATTTAACTCAATTACAATCCGTTTAAGAATCATTTATAGCATGATTAGAGAATTAGCCCTTTCAAAGCCCAATCACCTTGAGTCCGATTATATATGAATAACTAATCAATTGAATAAAAATATGTCCATGCATCCATCTACAATACCTGATTACTTAAACAAGACGAACATGATATAACCGGGCCTTGGATCGATGAGGGACCGATCAGACCTAATGAAACCTCTAATATAGATAGAGGCTACTATATCTCTATAGACATGAGAAGATGATTGCAACTGACAGTTCCAGCCTTCCAGCACATTCTCATTCATACTCGTACGTACGTGTAAGTTTGAGAGTGACCCGACCGAGTGAATGAGTGAGAGGAGAGGAAGTAATTCCAATGGGTACCCACTACCCACTACCCACCATCCGATGGTGCAATTCTTGTGCTGTCGTGCCTGTGTTGAGCCTTATGCTTCTCTTTCTCCCACCTGCTTATTGTGAGCAGAGGTGCATGCTTGGCCTTGGATCTAAGCTCACAGGTTGCTTCCTTTTGAAGCTAGAGAGATATCATGTAAAAAGGAGTTCGAAAAAGGAGGAATTTTTTTCTAAGGTAAAGAGGAAATGGTTGACTTCATTATTGGGGGGCGGGATCTTGCTGGGAAGTGGAGAACACTGAAAAGGCAAAGGCTCCACTTAGCCATTTGTCTTATGTTCACAAGACCTTGATACACATCATTAATGAGCCCCACAACAGATTTTGCTCTGAGTGTTTATCAAAGTAAATTAATAAATAAATGTAAAATATATATATATATATATTATTAGGTGAAGAAGTTGAATTGGTATATGAAGTCATCTTCGATTCAAGAGTCAGTATACGATAATAATTTGCAACATATTACTGTACTTTGGTTCAAATATTATCAGAACTGATAAGGGTTATTGTTGTTAGTTCTTGGTTCTTGGGATCTTATTTTGCTCTTGCCTTCGTCTCTCTATTTTCTATTTGGATCGTCACTAAAATATGTCGGAGTGGGTTAATCTTCAAAATGGATCAAGAAATAGGAACCAACTTAACAATAATATATAAAGATTTATATGGTTTAACAAGATTACCTACATCCACAATGAAAATAGATTTGTTTCATTATCAATGAAGAATAGAGTTACAACTACACATCCTTACACTTCTCTTAAATTACAGAGAATAAATCATCATTATAAATTTATGGTAAAATCTATCGAAAAAATACAGGATGAAATTCAAGACATAAGGGGAATTATATAATCTTACGAAAAGAGAAAACGATATTCTAAGTCTTTTCGGTGCTGTGACTATGGAAGCCCTGCACTGAAGGTTCCATTGTCTAGATAGTTTAAATGCAAACGATCTCTAGATGTCAGGAAGGCCACTATTAAGTCAGGCTTTTTATGGAACACCTGGGCGATCGTAGTTGGTTTTGTATCAGATGTGACCTCAATAACCTTGCAGGTCGTCTTTCCCTGTTGTTGCAAATATCTCGCTCTTAATATGCACGTGTGTTGACAAGGCAAATGGTAATGCCATGAAAGATTTGAGCACAACCTTACTTTCATAGGAAGTTTGGAGAATATAGAAAGCTTTTATCTAAAAGGATTAATAATAATGGGCATTGCAGAAGTGAAACACTAGATTTCTACTCTTCTCAAGCCCATATAAAAGCTTCATGTAACGTGAAAAAGCCTAGCCCATGTAAACTGCCGATGTAGAACATTAGTACAATGAAAAACCTAAAACCCGCTACAATCACGGTTTTAAGATTGGTATCGTCTGTGAACGATGGTCGAAATAGTACTTATTGATGAAAGATAGCCCGATACCACCAATAAATATCGGTAGGACTGATACCATGAACTAAATCCATGTTTACCATTCCGCACTCAAATTTTCAGCTTCAAGCAATTTAAGCCTGGTACTTTAATCAGTTGCTGTCAAGTTAAACAATCTAGAGTGCGAGTGACATATTTTTGGGTAAGAGTGACCTAATATTTACAAGGAAAAAGGTTCTCTGAGCAGAATGTGGAGGTTACTCTCTCTCTCTCTCATGAAATTACCTCTCAATCTCTATATTTATAAAATCATTCTGTTTTCCTTCTCTTCTATGTCGTTTACTCAAAGAACTCTCTCTCTATTATTTAAACCATAACGAAATTAAACCAATTGATTCCTTGGTCATTTTCAGGGTTTTATTTAAAAAAAAAAATCATTTGGATAATCCATTTTGCAAATGGTTTGACACTTGTATTTGGCTAGTTTATGTAAAACAAAGAGGATTGAATTTCTTATCCTGCTATCATAGTATATGCCAGCACTTGTGCCTATCTCTCTCCTATCATAATAGGGGATAAATATGTCATTTCATAGGAGGAAGGAGAGAGATAGACACAAGAAGAGTTAGTGTACACTAACTACATAACCGAGCAGCTTTCTTTTTCTCAAATTCAAAATTAATTTATTTGTCTTTCAATCAATGTTCAAAATCTGGAATTGAGATTTAGATCAGTCCCGACGGAAATCAATTAGGAATAAACTAAAATACACCCTAACCCTAGTTTATGTACAGGAATCAACAAGAATCAATATTAATCTTTGTTGGGAATTAACAATGTAGAAGAACAACGATTAGAGAGAGAGAGAGAGAGACAGAGATCACAAGATGGACTTTCAACTACGAACCTATTGCCGAACACAATAATCCAAATGGAACATGTTGCGAAAATGGTTTGAGAGGTCAGCATGGGCTAACCAGATCGTATGAACACCCATCAATCCCAATACTTGACCGATCACAAGTCGGTGCATGGTACGGAAATGCTATGGGCAAATGGTATACTTATAAAAGTACTTAGAAATCGACATCTTTGGGGGTAAAACTGTCTTATGATCAAATTATAGTTCCACCCTCCCACTAATAATATAATGGTATAGTAACAAGTGTGGCTAGTGGATTTCTATCTCCCCCTAGTGGGTCCTAGTTTGAGTGCATTTCAGTGGAGACCAAATGTCTACAGCGAGTGATGAAGTGTAGTGAACATCCAACGGTTGGGAGAACCCGACCATGCACCACAGCTACTGGATGCTCACTGCACCTCATTGCAAATGATTTTGACATCATCTCAATGTGGGGAGGTCTTGGGGATCCAGCTCATCTCCAACGACTTGACTTTCTAAAGACCATCTAAGAGTTGAGAGGATCGGGCTCCTCTCCAAGGATCGCACCCTCCAACATCCCTCCAATGACCATCCAAAGGGTAAGAGGGCTTGGTCACACATCCCAACACCTGTCAATACCTGGAGATATGTGTCAAAGCCTTCTCAATCCTTGGATGGATTGTTCGAAGGTTGTTGATGTTGGAAATGATCCTAATCCGAGGTGAGAAGGTTTAAACATTCATCCCAAACATCTAGGGATATGTATCCAAATTCTCCCAACCCTTAAATGAATTGTTGAATGATCGTTGCTCTTGAAGAGGATTTTTTCTACGTCTTGGGGTGCAGTCCCTTCACCCTTCTTCTTCAACTCTTCTAATTACAGTTCTCAAAACATTTTAAAGGAAAAGTTAGATGAAGTCAGCGAATGAAGTGAAAAAGATGAATCGTTTTCAATGGCAGAAAAAATTGCCTAACTTTAATCAAAATCGTCTGTCAAGTGTTGCAGTGCAATGGTCCTTGGTAATATCCATCTTTTCTCGCTTAGCTAATGTGAGCAGTTAACAAGAAAAAAGGCTAACAAGAGGGAATCTCCAGAAATAAAGACAAAATTCCATAAGCCAGATTCAGGTGGACAAAACAGGTGGAACTTTCTTTCCTATAACCCACCCCACTCCAGCAACCCTCCGCTTAATGACAATAGACTTGTCTTTATTTATTTATTTATTTATTTGGTACGATGGTACGAGACAATGTACTTGTCTTTATTCAAGTCATTGAGATTTAAAAAAAAAAATACATATTTATTTTATTTTTTAAAAATTCATATTTTAATTCTTTTTTTTTTTTTTACATAAATTTATCTTTTAATTTTAATTTTTTTTTTATTTTAATGAAAAAATGATGCTCCATGATAGTGATCAGAATCCACAGGTCGAAATCTTTATACGACAAGCAACATTTCTGTAAGACTAACATACGATAATAGAGTATGCCGATTCAAACCCACATCTAACAGACTCGAACGATGATGAGACAATGCCTTCTTTTCACTTGGCTACCAATATCTCATTGGCTAATTGATCTTTTAATTCACTTCCTTATTCATAAAGCTTTTGTTCGCAGTATTGGATGCTGTAAGGGTATAGTTTCATATGAGTTAATGAGTTATCTTGGACTTTAAATCTCTTCATGTAATTTTGGGTCATCTCTAAATAATAGTTAAAAATTTTCTGTTAAACCCCTTAATTTGTGGGATATCTTACTTTTTTTAATATGGTATTTAAATCATCTCTCTATCATCTTTGGCTCATGCTCGTGAGCTATCCGGTCTATCCCATTTCTTTAACATGCATGTGCCATGTGTGACTACAGTTGGTTAAATATGAGATTGTGACCTTATCAATTTTGCAACCTTCCTAAATGTTGGCTCAGTCTTCTTCGTATTATAGGGGTAGAAATTCATATTATACACCAGTTTACATTAGATACATAATTACTCTTTGTATTATTTGATCCATGTGTTAAATAATTAATTGTGTAACCAAGAAAATATTTAATTTTCATTTAGAACTTACACTATTTTTTTATGAGTCAATTGTTTTTCAAGTGAATGAAACTATCCTTGGTCTCATTTAAACTATGTAACCCCTACTCACAAGTATGTTATCACATCATTTTATGTTTGAGAAGAGAAATTGTTTGAGAAATGTTCTATGATCCACCATCGCAGAGCATATTAGGATCTCTCTCTTATTAAATAACTTCACTACCCTCCTATGTATATTGATTAGTTTTTTTTACATCAGTTGATCTAAAAACCCTCTTTCAAAATAAAATAGATGTATATAATTATCACTTTATGTTGCAAAACCATTTAATTTTTTTAAGTAAATTGCTAAACCCATTACCAAATGATGGTTCCTTACCACATGACATACTTTGGTGGATCCATGACATGAGTTTTGTTTTGAAAATCAGTGATGGATTAGAACTGATATTTGTCGGTTGAGAAAAAACAAATGGGGGGCTATTCCTATTTGTGTAAAAAAAGAAGAAAAAAAAATCCGAAAGTGAGAGAATTAGGTGGGAAGACCAAAGAAGAGAGCAACAGCAGAAAAGTGTGCCGGTATATACCCAATATTTTTTGTCTCTAGTTTTGGTGGAGAGCGATGGGTCATGTACTCATGTGTCACGCTGAAGCCTGAGGGAGGGTCCTCTCCTCTTCCTTCAAGGATGGGGATGATAACCCCCACTTGAGTACAGGAGTCTCCTTCACTCCTTAGTCCTTACTCTGACTCCTTACGTGACCGACCACGCATGCCTGCCTTATCTTTCTCTCTCTCTCACCCACCCAAGTACCCAACCTCTTCTTGGCACCTCAAGCCTCGGCTGATGTCCTGTATTTGGCTTGGCCCCCACACTGTTGCAGTAGCCTCTAGGGAGGCAGTGGGAATGAGTCAGGAGACGACGACAATGCTGACGCTGTGCTGTGAGGGGTGACTGGTAGGCCAGAGCAGAGGCCAAGGATGGATGTTTGAGAAGTATTTAATTTCTACAGTCTCTTCACTTCTATCTATATAACATTTCACTTATTTAACCCGTTAGGCTTGCCAACTGGCTTGGTAGACTAATCGAAGGAAACCTTTGTTCCATCATCGGTCAATTCGTTTGATTGTGAATTTGAGTCAGAATGTCTCGTTCTCACTCTTTTGTCTTGCGGAACGCTACTTACTGTATGGGGCTTTAACTTTGGGGCTAAGATGACTATCATGGAGTATTTTTTTTTTATTTAAAAAAAAAAAAATTCTTCATTCAACTTTGAAGTATAAGCACCCTTGACCATGATTGTAAGACTTGGATCTAATAGTCAAATACATATTGATATGATTCAATTGTATAGACGTTGATACCAACTCAATGCTACTCAATCTGTAACCATTATCATATAGACGTCGACCGAAACTGATACAAATACTTCTACTAGTAGTACCTATAAGTCTATAACCTTGCCCTTACATTCCTAAGGGATCACCTCCACCAAAATTTGATGGAAAGTTGATTATTAGGAATTAGGTGTTAGTCGATTCCAAGTTCCATCTTGGTACCCTTAAAAGGAAAAAAAGAAGGGCTTTACTAATCAAGGGGAAGGGTTCGTTTCTACCCCAAAAAAAGGGGAAGTGTTCGTCGTTGAGCTGTTATAATTTTCTACTTCACGGGGATGAGAGGAAATGAAGAAGGGTTTGTCTAGTTGTAACCTAGGTAGGTTACAAAAGGCTTGTAATCCACTTTTAGTTCCCTAAAAGTCCAATAACGTGAAATAAATGATTGGTTCAAGAAGATTCAAAAAGTAATTTCATGTGTTTATATTCCCAATAAAAACTTAAAAATTGTTGCACCACTTTTTATGACAAAGTGTTTAAAAATGGTAGAAATGGAATTTTATCCTCAAATAGACCCATCACTATGTTTGGAATCTCAAATCTCAATTCCTCGTCTCTCTAAAGTCCAACATGGGATTGAAAAAAGAAAAAGAAAAAATTATACTAACCATTGGGTGATTGGATCTATTGCTTTGAGTAAGGGTGCCCATTTTCAGTCCAAGCGGGTTGGACTAAATAAGAGAAATGTGAAACGAACCTTTATTGATTTGAGTTTTTATCAAATCGGTAAAAAGTTGAATTGGACCAGATCAAGCAAATCGAAATCATAAAAAACCTTATAACAACTTTAAAAAATTTACTAAAAGATAACATATTACCTACAAGAGGCCATTAAGTCAACTCAATAAAAAACGAACCGGTCTGAATTGAACTTGAACTTTGATTTCAGTTTGGCCTAATACTAGATAAAATCTAGATCAAAATGACCAAAATCGAAAATTGATCGAATCAATCATAAAAGCCTTATAATCAGTCATTCTGGAACAGCCTAGATAGGTATTACTATGATCGATTTGGATCGAAATTGGTTTATTCAACCAATGATTTTAAACTCGAAATTGAGTATCAAAACAATCCATCTAGTGATTCCAATTCTAAATTGACCATTCTAGAACTGCCGGAGTTGGATAGTTCACAACCAATTCTAATCCAAATCAGCTAATACTAGAATTTTAGCTCAAAATCAAAGAGTAAATTGGTCCCTAATGATTCCAGTCAGGATCAAATCCGAATCAATCACAAAAATGCTAGAATTGACACTAAATTCTAAAAACCAACAGCCCAATCCCAAATTTCCTAAATATGCCATTCTATAATGATCAGAATTGGGATTGATCCGAACTAGCCAAATCAACTAGGGATTTTAAACTTGGAATTGGAGATCGAATTGATCATGGTTTCTAGTATCGGTCTGGGATCGATCGTGTCGACTGAGATCGATCCTCGATCCTGATCGTTTCAAGGG
This sequence comes from Macadamia integrifolia, assembly GCF_013358625.1. Classification (NCBI taxonomy): domain Eukaryota; kingdom Viridiplantae; phylum Streptophyta; class Magnoliopsida; order Proteales; family Proteaceae; genus Macadamia; species Macadamia integrifolia. The sequence continues at coordinate 7,315,390 of NC_056567.1, read as the reverse complement.
TAAAATAGGTAAAAAGTAGTATCTTTTATAAAAAAATCAGGGGTAAGATAGATCGATAGCCACCGATCCCATCCGATCCGGATCGGTATCGAATCGGCATCCATAGAGACCGATACTGGTACCGTCTCCTACATCCTTGGAACTGATTCCTATAAATTTTCATCCAATCGAATCAAAATCGAACAGAAAAGAACCCTAGAATCGCCCTCAAATCTTAAGACCCACGATCTAGTCCTATAAACCTTATAATCGATTTTAAACACGGAATCAGAGATCAAATCAGTAGCTGCCAATATCAATTCAAATCCAAATTAAATTGGAATTGACCACAATCAATCCCAAAACCCTTAGAATCAACCTATAAAATATATTATAATTACAAATTTTCACATGTCATCATTATATTAGTACCAAGCCTATGATATTGCTTTACGCAACAAAAAAAAAAAAAAAAAAAAAAAAAAAAAAAAAAAAAAAAAAAAAAACCCTCTAAACTTATGGGATTTACATTGACAGTTTCTCTCTCTTTAAG
>NC_056567.1:7290282-7313880 GCF_013358625.1 Macadamia integrifolia | reverse complement strand
CCAAGAATCCAGTACAAAAGTCCTCATCTCTTCTTCCACACGAAATGCATATGTACTCAATTTTCTTGGCTAGAATTTTTTAATAGAAATATATAAATGACACCTGTGCATTTAGAACTTGTAATCTTTTTTTGAGTTTTGATTGCCTATTGTTTTGTTCTTAACAATTCTTTAAATAAAGATTAAAAAGAGTTTTTCAAAATAATTAGAAAAATGACTTATCATTAAATCCTTATCGAAATTTCCCATCATTGCCTTTACACCCATATTGGAAAAAAAAAAAGTGATACCAAAAGCATAATTGGCAAACCATGTCATGACACTGACACATCATGTGGGTTTAGTTAAAAAAACATAAATCCAAGTCATGAAAAATGCCACCAAGTTTAAGAAATGACCAAACCATGTCTAAGTCGATCCAAATTTTCATTAACTTTGTATTTTTTATAAAGTCTTTTTTTAGGACACTATATTCTCATTCATAGACCATAAGCTTATTCTACAACTACACAAAACCCTAGAATTTTTATTCTATGATCTTCAATGTTAACCCTTTTTATTTATTTATCTATTTTCCTTCTCTTTTTTTTTGGTGAAAATAAAGTTCTTGGATCTAAAGATCGAAAATGGGTCAAACTGTCCTACCTGCCACAGACAGGGCCTTCCTTGCCAAGGAATCAGCTAAATTATTAAACTCCCTTGGAACGAAAGAAAAAATACAAGAGCTAAAATAAGTCTTCAAATGGAGAATATCCTCCAATATGGGCTTGACAGTCAAAGGAGAGGTTGAAATTCCATTGTTCAAGTAGACGATAACATCTTTGTTGTCATTCTCCACCACAACATGAGTAATGTCTTTAGAAATTGCTTCCAAAAGAGATGAGTAGATTGCTATTGCTTCACCAACCAAAGCCGATTGAAACTGAACTAGATCTAAGATGGAAAAATAAGGGCGGCCTTGATGGTCACGACAAATGAATCTTAAACCTCCGTGCATTAATCCAGGGGGGAGACTTGCATCACAGTTAATTTTGAAACAATTTGCAGGAGGTTGCTCACATTGAGAAACCAAGAAAGCGGTTGGAGAAGATGTTGAAGCCAAACGATGGGGAGGAGAGATAGTTTGATAATATTCTTTGAAATGATTTTCAGTCGCTTGAATCACTTCAAGAGGTGACCAAACCTTCTTCCCATAAAGAAATTGTTTCGAGCAAGCCATAGATGCCAAAAAATGAAAGTGCATAAAGATATCAATTCTTTACTTGCTTCCTTTCCTTATGATGAAAAAAGCTTCTAGCCATCAATCCACTCATGAAAAATTATCCCATTACCTTCCGGGACCTTGTGAGACAAACTGCATCCAAGCCACACCGAACGAGCAAAAGGGCATGTCAATAAAATATGTTCTATTGTCTCTTCTACAAAGATTCATCGTTGTAGCAAGTCCCACCACACATGTCCTCCGAAGGAAATATTAAATCTTTGGGAGGATATTGCAACCCCAAATACACTTCCACACCCTATTTGAAACTTGCTGCCAAGGCTTTGGAGATGATGAAAATGCTTGCAATGATTCCTTCTCAACTTCTAGATTTGTCAAAAGATGATATGCCGATTTGAAAGAAAAAATTCCATTACACGATGCCCCCCAAATCTGAAAATCTTCTTGTGGAAATAATGGTAAGTGTATTTTCAAAATTTCAGTTACCTCAGAAGGATGGAAAAGAGAAGAGAGAAGGTCACGCTTCCAAGTCCAACTATCATTGTCAATAAGTTGAGACACTTTTTGGAAGGCACAATATGGTGTGGTTGGGGAGTCTGGATACGATATCCTGGAAGAGTGGGAACCCATGAGTGATTCCAAATGTTAATAATGTCACCATCACCCACATGCCAAATTAAGCCCCGTTTCAGAACCTCACACCCATCCAAAATGCTTCTCCAAGCCCAACTTGTGTTGTTCCCCATTGAAGTAGAGAGAAAGTCATCATTAGGAAAATAAATAGACTTTAGAAACTTGGCCCAAAGTGCATTTGGTTCATTCCATAAGCACCATGCCACCTTTGATAGAAGGGCTCTATTGTGAAGAGATGGATCCCTGAACCCCAAGCCCCCTTTTTCCTTTGATCTACATAGACGTTTCCATGAAATCTAGTGTATTTTTTGCTTTCCACTAGAATCCCCCCAATAAAAATTTGATGCCACTTTGCGAACATTCTGGTGATGCGAGGCAGGTAACTTGAAAGGAGAACATGCATAGTTTGACATTGTAAATGCCACTGACTTGAGCATCACCTCCTTACCAGCATGCGATAAAAGGCTAGCCTTCCAACCATCTAATTTTTTTGTAATCTTCTCAAAAATATCACCAAAGAGAGCAGCTTTTGAGATGCCAAACTGAATAGGAAAACCCAAGTATTTACTCAGACCAGCTCCATAGGGAATTTTCATAATATGGGAGAACCGCCTCTTCAGCTTAATTGGCGTATTTGGGCTAAAAGTCATAGTGAATTTCTTGAGATTTATAGCCTGACCTGATGCTCGACAATATATATCAAGTGCATCCTTGAAAGCAAATATTTATGATAAATGAACATCCAAAAATAATAACATATCATCAACAAATAATAAATGGGTTACCGGTTGGGTGCGATTTTGAACCCGAATACCTTTGATTGATCCATCAGACTCCACCTTTGCCAATATACTGCTAAGGGCCTAGGAGAATATGATGAATAGGGAGGGAGAGAGAGGATCTCCTTGCCGACTTCCCCTTGTTGGATCAATTGAACCTCTAGCCGCTCCATTAATTAAAAGCTTGTAACTCACTGAACGAGTGCTTGCCATGACTAAACGAACCCAATGATTAGAAAACCCCAACTGTAACATCAACTTCTCAATAAAATTCCATTCGACTCGATCATATGCCTTCTTCATATGAAGCTTAACTGCTACTAGTTTCTTGCGCCCTTTTTTCCTTTTGCCAATGTAGTTAAATAGCTCATGAGCCATAAAAGAATTGTCTGAGATAGACAGATTTGGAATGAAAGCAGATTGGTTTGGAGCAATAAAATCTTCAAGAACCAGCTTCAGACAATTTGTTAATATCTTTGTGATAACCTTCACAATTATTGCACACAGGGCAATTGGCCTAAATTGATCAGAGTACTCTGGTTTTTCTACCTTTGGAATCAAACATATAATGTTGCATTGAAGGAAGGGGAGAGATAACCAGTGTGAAAAAAATTTAAGACAAGAGAAAAGAGATCATCCTTTACAACATCCCAGTAATTTTGGAAGAAAGCTGATGGAAAGCCATCTGGACCTAGAGCCTTGAGAGGGCTCATGGCAAAGAGGGCATCACGAACCTCTTCAATGGAAGGTAACCTGCAAAGTTGTTCATTAGTATCTCTGGAAATCTTTGGTTCATTTGTGCTAAGAACTTGAAGAAAAGCAGCCTCATTGATTCCTTCAGATGAAAAAGCATCATTGAAATGATTAAGAAACTCCTCGTAGACCTCATTCTCTGATTCCGTCCAAGAGCCTAATGGCCTCTTTAATTTGAGAATACGATTCATTTGGCGCCTTTGAATAGTTGAAGCATGAAAGAAACTAGTGTTCTTGTCTCCACCCTTAAGCCATAATTACCTTGATTTTTGACGCCACAATTTTTCTTCATTTGCAAGTTCTAAATCAGGCAATGCAGTAATATCCATAATTTGGTCATGGATCAAGTCTGATGATGAAAGCAATTGTAACTGCTCTAATACATGCAAGTACTTCTTAATTTTAGATTGAACATTTCCAAACACCACTTTATTCCCAGCCGTATAGGCTAATTGACAAAGATCCAATTTCTGAGAGATAACATCAGATGGATTACCAGATACAGCATTGCCCCAAGTAGAAATAGCAACTGATGTGCATTCAAGGTGATTGAACCACATAGATTAATTGCTTATTTTACAAATACAACAGCATTAGAGAAGGTAGTTCTCCAACTTATAGCCTCATATCCCTCACTCAAAAAAGGAGAACAAAGATTACTAATAATAAAAGAAAAATTCTCACCCAATCACCAAGTTTCAAAAAAACGTCAAAAACTAAAAAGGCAAAAAAGATCCCACATGCTCCGTTTGGTTTCAATGAGAATTTAAAGGGAAGAGAAGTGAAATTCTCATACTTTAAAAAGAAATGTTTATAATCATTACCTCATATGATTGTATAAACTATTTAATTTTTTTAACCATATTTAATAATGATATATTTTACATGTTATTTTTATTTTACATATTATAGCAAAGGGTTTTAGATCCAAAATAAAAGGAAATTTTATAACCAAATATTGACACTAACGTTAAAGTCACACGGGTAATGATTACATATATATTTCTTTTTTAAGTATAAAAATTTCACTTCTCTTCCCTTTGATTCCTCTTACGACCGAACATAGCCTGAAGGGACTTTAATAATTAAATCCCTTTTATAATAGCCTAAAAGCGAAGTCCAAAAGTTATGATCCAAATCATCTATCATAAATGTTCACACGAAAGCCCAGCCCATTAATGTTTGTTGCTCAATACTAGGCCCTACTTCCAAGCCTTCTAAATAAATTCAAAATTTGTCCTAACTAAAATAAATAAATTCAAAATTTGAAGCCCTCAAGGTAAGTCTCAGCAGATCCAATTCAGATACTCTAACTAAAAAGGGCAGGGGGAGGAAAGATGAAGGACCCAAAAGATCTATGGTACGCTCAAAATCATTTAATTTCTTTTCTTTTCTTTTCTTTTCTTTTCTTTTTTTTTTTTTTTTTTTCAGTTATAAACAATTATTTATCATGTACTAACGAATGCTATGCCAACTTAGCCAAAATGACTATATCTAAAATCTTAACATCCAAAGTGTCATCCACTTTAACAAACCCATCCGTTCCATCAATACCTATTAGCTTCCCAGTAGCACCACGTTGAGCACCACTCATGATCTTTATTTTATCTGACTTCCTGGGCACCACCATCTCCATTTCATTTGGAAGTGCAGTGACCATATCTCCATTAACAGTTGATCCAAGAGCAACCTTGCAAGAACAATCCTGACAGGATCGGGGAAAATATGGTATCAAGGGAAAACTAAAGTTTTTATAATCAACCCAACATGCTTTTATACTTGCAGTAATTGAAGACATTCACTATTTCATTCACAAGATAATGATACAGGTAGTACGTAAATTTAGTGCATGATCATACCGGAAGCACTTCGCGTACAATCCCAATGGCAGTATTTTCATCTGACTTTCTAACGTTGACCAGTATATCAGGCAGGAACCACATCCCTTCACCCACCCCACCTGAAATTCAACAAATTGTTATGCTGGGCATTGAAAGATGACAAATCAAGTAGTGTTACAGAAAAATTTAACATCTGACCATAGCTTCCACACGAGCACACACAAATCAAACGTTACAAAACAGTGCAACAATAACAACAACAACCAAAGCCTTATCCCAATGGGGCCGGCTACATGGAGGTTCTAAGCAAGGACGAGCACAAGGATCCATGCAAAAAGATTTGGCTGGTTATGGCTGAGTATAATAAGGTGTTGATTGTCTACCTAACACACCACTATAGATCAGCCACATGCTTATTACGATAGACTATAATAAGATATTGGCTGTCTACCTAACGTACCAATATAGATCAGCCAAGCCAAAGCGTCCTACATGCATTACGTCCATCACTAAGACCATCCATCACCCAACCTACTTTTATGAAAGGAGGAATGAGCAAATGAATTCTTGACAGCCCCGCTAAGCAAAAAAGTATGCTTAACATATAACATATATAGCATAATTATGTTTATATCATACATCAAAAATCAACATTAAGCCACATCAATTCATCAAGAATCACTAAGAAGATAAGTAAATAAACTATCCCGAAAAATGGCTTGTGGACTGACCAAGGTGTGATCCTCTGAACTATCCCCCACATTACGAATGAGTTGGTTCCAATTACAGACAATTGTATTGCTTCCTTTGTACTTCATGTATCACTCTCTATATTCTACCAGGAACAATCACCACTCACATATAAGACTATATATCCTTAAGTAAATATTTTTGAAAGCAAAAAGAAGAGAAACCCAAGGTCCAAAGAGCAGGACAGACAAGGGGAATGGGAAGGGGGTGAAGAACCAAAGGAAAACCAATATGGTTTACATCAGTATCTTTGATAAGAAACACAATCCTCAGTACACCCCAAAAATCTTTTTGCTTCACTAGAACTACACATTATCCTCCATTTTATACTTTTCAGCAAATTGTATTTTTTGTATGCACCGTCTTCATTTCAATTCTTAACACTAATTTGTATATTGGAAGGAATCCAAAGGAATTATTAAACAAGAGTTCCCGGAGAATGAACCCCGGGAAGTTAGAATAGACATTGATATGATAAATAGAAATTCAAAAATGAACAAAAACAAAATGTAGTAAAATTTCAATTAAAAAAAAAAAATAAGAGATTTCTTCACCAATTCTTCCCCCCCCCCCCCTCCCCCTCTTTACAATGCGACAATCAAATGTGGATTCTGGAATTTTTTTTCTAACATCAATCTGATTGTTTACTAGAAGCGAAAATGGAAAAGCTAACTCAAACTTGGAGCTGATTTTCCTGAACTACACATGTAATTCATCTAAGATCCTCAGCTTGCAATATGGGCATATATTACTAAAAGAAATTCCCAGCAATGGGATCCTAAAAACCACTATGACAAACAATCTTGCATAACATCACAAAGTAGCCTTCCCGACTACTCAGCAGAAGGTTTCACAATAAAGTTAATTCACTGCTGTACTAGTCTATACAACAGGTATGTTTTCCTTTCAGCAATTTCACATAGTAGTAACGCAATTTTCTAGAAATGAAAAATAGCAGTAATGTAGGACTAAATTGGACACCCAATTAGACCCAAAACTGCAGGAACTTATACACTAAAGAACAACCAATAATCACCTAAAATTAGGCAGCAAACAACAGTCCAGAACTAAGAGTCGAACAACCCTTGTAAATCAGAATTTTCAAACCCAGAAGTTGGAGTTTCTGAAATCAGAGATTACACCGACAAATGGACTAACCAGCAGCAGGTATAGAGTATTTCATAAGCCACAATCAGAAACAAATGCCACAGGAACAGGTAAGTCAAACCAGATCTGAAATCTGGGCAGAAAAACAGTCGGCCAGAAGTGTTTAACACCTCAGATCAGACAAACCCATGGTCTGATTGGTCCCAAATTAAGGTCAAACCTCCCTCTTAATAAATTCAACAATCAATCAAAAGGGGAGGGCCATCGGCTAACTGGATCTTCAGAACAATATAGGGGCAGCAGGAGAGAAACTTGAGATTTCCAGAACCAGAAATCAAAAGCAGTTCAGATCCCTTACCTGGTTTGAAGAACATTGCAATTAACTTTGAAAAGAAAGAAAGAATAGTTGAAGAGACCTCTTGGACTTCACGCCGCAAAGAGTCAATTGGATCAAACACCAATTCCTAGGCCTTGATCAAACACAAGACAACTCTTCATGAAGAAGACAATAGCAACAACCATTAATTTTTTTTATCAAAATCATTCTAGGCTTTTAGGAGCCTCCTCTTCTTCATTTATAATGTTAATGGGGTGAGGGAATTACAAAATAGATGGTTCCTCAAAAAGGAAACCAAATATTCTCCTAATACAATAGTTACTAAAAACTGAAATTAGAAACTAGTTAAAAAAGGAAACTAACTACTAATGACTTGACTCAATTAACAACTTGACTCCTAAGGAAACAAATATAACTCAAATCAAGCCCAATTAAAAAGGAAACTAATGAAAATGGAAACTAACTAGTAATCCCGTATTCAATCTTGGACCCCTCCTTTTAGACCCATAAAAGTGGTCTATTACACTCAAAACACATGGGATCAAAGGCCCAACATGTATGGAACCCAACCCTAAGCTTATTCATAATAAAACAAGCCTATTTTGGTAATTAATCTGCATCAACTCTCCCCAGCTCCAACCTCTCTGCCTGTTTAATAATACCCATTCCCAAGCTACTTTCTTGATGGCAATAAATGGAGGGAAATGGCAGCGGTACTTCCTAATTATTTCACATTAGCATCAAAATCCACACAGGTCTGGATAAGCAACTAAAATTCTCCGCAAAATGTAAAACACATACGGAAGGAGCTATTTTACATACATCCACTATCCAAAAAACTTAAAGCACTCCAAAGAACTTCAGTTAGTAACATTGAAACACAACAAATGGTAAGATCAAATTTCATTTACTCGTCAATCAAATGGTGGTAGCTGTACTCTGGAGATCATGAAACCTGTTCTAACATTGAACTATTCAGTCAATAGAGACAATACAGAATCTAGAAAAAGATGCCAGATTTCAACCCTATTTGTTTACCATGTGTTGGTTTTTGGATTCAAGGAAGAACCCAGGTATCCACCTACCCAAAAAGTAAAAGAGAAAACAGGAAGGATAAAAATCCAGACCTGACTGACCGCAATAATCATTTTCTCTAAGAGTGATAACCCCCCCTCCTTTTTGTGACGAATTTCAAATCTCCTTGGACAACTCGCATTATTCCCGTTCCGTCAAACAAAAAAATCTCTCCGGAAGGTCAAGAAAAAAACCAGTTACTAGCATGTTCTAGACCTCCCAAAGAGTGACACACAGTCAGTCACACATCAATTTCATCAACATAGAAAGAAATATTGATGCAGATCGTAGGGAGGAAGAGGAGGTTTTATGTGGTCTAATTCAATACTGAACAAGTTTTTTACCCAAATTCAGTGTTCACAGATGGGGGTTAGTTTTTTCCCCAAATTCAGTGTTCACAGATGGGGACTTTGAAATTCCTAATTTCCCACATAGGCCCAAGCTGGTCCTGCAATTATGATGCACGCCCGGATCACATGGGCAAAATATTTGAAGCCCAATGCGACCACCCTAAGGTGCTACGGAGATCTGCTTATGTCAAGGCCCGCAAGGATGGCTTTGGAGCTAGTCCTAGACCGCCGGACCAAGAGAGAACCAGCCAATGAGACCAGCCTAGTTCAGTTCAATTTATCTTGTGAAAGAACTAGCCAAAGCAAATACTCCTAAGCCCTTAGTGGCTTTCCACCTCAGCCCTCATCAAACCATAAACCTTTAGTGGAAAGTGAGGCAGTTCTCCTCACCAAGAATCCTTCTTCTAGAGTCTTCTACATTGGAACTTGCATCTAAACCTTGGAGCTTGCATCAAGACCTTGAAGTTTGCATTAAGACCTTGAACAATATAAGAAGGAACTTCTGTAGCAAACCAACATAGTGGGATTTCTCTACCATTTAGTCTTTCTTTTCTTTTCTCTTAAGCAAAGATCTTCTGCAATTCAGCCTTAGGATCTTAAGGGTAGAAGCAGGGATTTTAGGATTTAATTTGCCTATAAAAGCCACCTAAGTTGGCTTGTAAGGAAGTGAATTTTGAATGAAGATTGTTTAGTGCATTTCTCTTGAACCTTGAAGTTTCAACTTGATACCTAGATGAGTTTTACTCCTTCCATGAAGAATAGGAGCTTTCCCTATGGATCCTATCTTCCTTGCATCCTAGAAGAGTTGCAAGTCTCCTGGTGCTGCAAACACATCCTAGAAGAGTTGAGTTTTAGCCCATATCAATTCTCTCTCCATCCATCTTATCTTCAAGAATCTGTCCTCGCTCGTGCACTGAGTTTATGTGGAACTTTACCGTGAGGATGAAGGAACGGTGGAAGAAGAAAAGACTTGATATGGATTTGAACTTTACCGTGTTCAGTTAGCATGTATGCGAGTTCTCTTCCCATGCTTGCAGGATTTCTTGCAAAGAAGAAGGTGATCTTTGATTCAATTTCCGATTTTAAGGTCCGGTTTCTATTTCTGCAGGTTGCTTAGCAAAGAATCAATATGGCACAGGAGTTGCTAGGAACAGGATTTGGGAAATCGATGGCAATATCCCTACAACATACAAAGATTGAGAGATGTTTGTTTGGGTCTTTATTCACAAGATCCAAATTTTTCTTCCATGTTTACAGCAAGCGTACTGCACAAAAAGAGTCTAGAGAAGTCTGGGTTGTCTTTTATGTGAAGTTTTGCATCCAAGTTCAAGGTTTTTTTCCAATTTAGAAATCTGTGATTCCAGATTTTCAAAGGAAGAATGCATTAAATAGTTGCATAATTATAAGGTCTGTTATGGCATGTGATAGTGTACAGTGTGAGATGTACACACCCTGTTGGATCGAATTCTACAGTAAATTTGTTGACCATTATTTGGCGATTTTTTACCATGCAAAGTCAATATCAACTTATCTAAGCCATGAATGCCATCTACGGACCAACTTTGGCCATATCTAGCAGTATGGATGTCGTCAACGAATCAAGAACCAAGATGCAGAATCTCCTTTGAACAATCGAGAACAAGAAACGGAGTTTTTGAATTGTTCCTGTTTGATCCAGGTGGATGCCATGCATCTGTTATCAACACAAGAACTCAGGGATGAGTTCTTTTAACCAGGAGGGAATGATGCAGGCCCAGATCACATGGCCGAAATATTAAAAGCCCAATGCTACCACCCTAGGGTGCTACGGAGGTCTGATCGTGTCAAGGCCTGCAAGGGTGGCTTTGGAGCTAGTCCTAGACCACCGGACCAAGGGAGAACCAGCCAATGAGGCCAGCCAAGTTTGGTTCAATTCAGCTTGTGCAAGAATTAGCCAGTGCACATAATCCTAAGCCCTTGGTGGATTTCCACCTTAGCCCCTTTTAAAACCATAACCCATTAGAAAGTGAGGTGACAACAAATCCTTAACAAGAATCCTTCTTCTAGAGTCTTCTCCATTAGAACTTGCATCTAGACTTTGGAGCTTGCATCAAGACTTTGAACAACATAAGCAAAAAATTTGTAGCAAACCAAGATAGTGGAATTTCTCTATCATTTAGTTTTTCTTTTCTTTTCTTTCAAGAAAAGATCTTGTGCAATCCCAGCCTTAGAATCGTAGGTGTAGAAGCTGGGATTTTAGGATTCAATTTTTCTATAAAAAGCCACCAAAGTTGGCTTCTAAGGCATTGAGTTTTGAGTGAAATTAGAATGAATATTGCTTAGTGCATTTCCCTTGAACCTTGAAGAGTTCCAATCCTTCCTTGACGAGTAGGAGTTTTTCCAGATCCTTCTTCGCATCCTAAAAGAGTTGCAAGACCCCTGGTGCTGCAAAGACATCCTAGAAGAGTTGAATTTCAGCCCATATCAATTCTATCTCCATCCATTTTACTTTCAGAGTTTTGTCCGTGCTCGTGCACCGACTTCGTGAGCTATTTCAAGTACCCTACAGTGATTTTTTGAGAAAACATTTGCCATCACTGTTGTAGGGCCATGAGTCTTTATCTAGTAGGTTTTGGAATCAGGTCATTCTGACCTATATTGAGCAAGATGCCCTCATTTTTCTAAGGTATCTCAGAATTGAAATTTCTGCACATCTTGAGCTTGTGTGATTTACTTTCCTGATCCGTTGGTTTTAGAAGCCTATCTTGAGGCTTGCATCAAATTCTTATTTATTCTCATCAATAGAACTCACATTTCAGATATCTCATCAGTCCACAAACAGTCTTGGTGTGAAGGTCTTATAGTGGGGCCCATTTAAATAAGGATTTAATGGCTACAAAAATCTTTTCAACAAGCAATATTTTAAGGGTTTATCTTCAATCGATAAGAGCTGGTGTGTGAATGTTTTTATTTCTTTGAAGATATATCTGGTGGTGCCCATTGGGAGAAGATTGAGGATCTGCAATTTATATTACTAAAAACTAGGAATCTGAATAGCAAGCCCAGACATGGAAAAGGTCTCTTTCATTTTTTTTTTTTTAGTAATGTAATCTGGATTGGATTAATCTTATAAAATCCTTCCCTGCGTAGAGATTATTTCCAGCATTCCTAGATTAGAAAACTTCTTCTTATCTTACGGTGGGAGAAACGAATCCTATTTCTGATTTTAATTTTACTTTCTACTTTTTTATGGTTGTATAATTGAGTTTAAGTCTATTTACATTATATATATATATATATATATATATATACACACACGATGTTAGCAGCCCAAACAAAATGGAAAGAAAGTGAGTTTTGGTTTCAGCCTTGTTGTGTGGTAATGCAATTCCAGCACCCTTGATGGTGATTCCAAGAGCCTGATTGGTAGTGATTCAGTAGGATGGGTTTGGTAATGATTCCATTCCCACAAGACTTTGGTGGTAAACACAAGGTCCTGTCTTTTCTTTTTTCTTCTTCATATGTAAGAAAATTAAAAAGAGAGTTGAAAAAAAAATTTGCAATCAACTTATATTTGTCTCATATTACGATCCTGTAGCAATTGATCTTTGTTTACTGGTTCTAGTCAATTCTGCATTAAATATAGAACCCGAATTGGAGTGAAAATAAATATACGAACAGCTAAAGATATACAAGACAACACTATATGACAGGATATGATCTACTCAAATATATATCAGAGTATCCTCTTCTAGCAAGCTTCTAGGCTAGGGTGTAGCAAAAGATCTAAATCCTGTAATCGAATGAAAATGTCCTGGATGCTAGGTGGGGTTCTAGCATGTTAGCAGGCACCCTCCTTTTGAGTAGACCCAACCTAAAGCCTGACCAGGCCTCAACTGACGAAGCCTCAACCAATGACAAAAAAATCTAGTGTTACGCTTTGTCTTTTAATCAGTATGAAAAAGACCCTTCTAACCTTTTTTAAAGGGTGGGAAGGTTATGGTCAAGGAAATACTAATTGGATTAGAATCATAACACCAGTGCAACTTTAAGTGGAGAAAATCATGGGAATGGAAATAAGACCTGGTGTTGGAGACATAACATCCAGACTACCACTTTCAGGAGTCATTGGCTGCCCTCCAGGAGTGCCAGGCAGGTATGAGGCAGAACTTGGAGTCATTGGCTGCCCACCAGGAGTTGAGGGCAAATAAGGGCTTGGAGCACTTGCTGAAAGAAAGAAAAAGAACATGAATTACAAGCAAGTGGAACTTACTAAAATGAGTTGACAAATCTGAACCAGTATTTGTATTTTTAACTACCATATGCTGGGCTGCTTTCCCTTGGTGTTCCAGCTTCACTGAAATTACCACCTGGAGTGTTAGCCCAACTTGAACCAGGAGTTGGTGCTTCATAGGGCCGACGAGGAGGACTTCCTGGCTGAGGAAAACCAGTTCTAAATTAAAATTACATACTGAAAATAAAATCACACATATCAAGCTACATTCAGCACATCATGGATCTAACGCAAGTGTAAAACCTTACTGACCTGATACAGAGGACTGGTTCCCCAGGAAGCAGGATTTCCATCTTCCCAATTCTCTCTGGTTTGTTTGCATAAAAAAAAAAAAAAAAACAAGGTTGCATATCATAATCCACATTTTAATTCGAATTCAGATTAGAAGAAAGCTACACATTACTAGTTCTTTCCTGGCTAATCTGACATACATGAAAGTTCAACAATATAAATAAATAAATATATATTTATATATATATATATATATACAAAGGAACCAAATAGAATTGGACGGAATAGCTAAAACCACGCATTAGCAACTACAAACACAACATCACTTTCAGTTCAAAATGGAGAATCAAAGTACCGGACATCTGTTGTAATGCCATGATCCCACACCAAGCCACGATACTGTCCGCTTGGGGGCGAACCCCTCATGGCTTTAAAACGCATCATGACCATAGAAGGGGTGCTAGAGGTTATCAACTAGCCCAGTCTCTTCCCCTAGTCTAGGTGGGACTAAAGAGCCTGCCTTCTCCCCCCCCCCACCCCTCATCGCCTCTCCCATTTCTTGCCCAACCTTCGGGGCTCAATGGATCTAGGCCGTTTCTTGGGCGTGACATTTGTACTGCAGCTATAAGGTCCATGGAAAGCTAGGTCATGGTTTAGATCCGTAACATTTTGACACAAAATGGCAAGTAGTTATTCTTATCCAATATTTGTATTTGTACTATTCTCAATCCTAAAGTTGAATCAAGAAGCTTGCTCTCTGATACATCAACTAAAAGGTCCTAACCCACATTGCATCAACCAGAACATTTATTGCAGATTCATTAGCTCATTCAGACTCCTGAGTGCCTAATGCAACACCAAGCAATTGTGGGGCATGCTCATGAACTCCAGTCAAAGACCAAAGATGCATTCTACATTTGGTGGCATGTGAAAACAGAAAAACTGAAAGACAAAGAAGACCAGAAAAACAAGTGGAACCTTCTACATTTCGTCCAAAGAATGGGGGCACACATCACCATAAATTCAGATAAAGCTAATGCTAGAGTTCACTAACAGAACTAAGAAAAAGGTAACTATGGAAAAATGAAATACATGCATAGTTTTTTTTTTTTTTTCTTTTCTTTTCTTCTAAATCAAATGCTCTATAATATAATCACCTGGCCCAACCACTCCACAAATCGGGAAAAACAAAAAAAACAAAAATAAAACAAAAGTAGCAGCGGCACAGAGTATAGAGGAAGAGAAGTATATACTTCCAACAGAGCTCTTGTAAGAAAGTCCAGGCAGGATTTGCATTTTCAAATATTGGATACAGCACCGATTAAAAAAAAAAAAAAATCACATTGAGGTTGGAAGCTTGAAAACATTGATATATACACCCCAGTACTTTATTCAAAAGAAAAGAGGGGGGGGGGGAGCAGCATCAAAACTAGTAGAGGGTATCCAAACATCCAATCCATCTATACTGAAATTGTTTGTTAAAACTCTAAAACCTAGAAATGGTTCACAGATAAACCTTGCTGGACTCATTGGTGCATAAGGATTCCAAGCTCGATCCCTCATAGGCGTTCTCATGCCATCATGTATCAGTGTAGCTGAACAAAACGATATAGTTAATCCCAGCAAACATTACCATTAGATTGAACGTTCACAAAAGACTAAAAGGAGAGAGAGCATCATATTCTAAAAGTAGCATACCTCCCGGATCTCTCATAGGAGTCATATATGGATGTAGTGGAGTTCGCGATGGATGCATGGGTGTCTCACTTCCTAGACCATACCTAGATGTTTCACTAGCAAAACAGGAGGCAGTTAGAAAATCTTAGCTTCCAATCCAAAACACAACAGACACAGATAAGAATAGATCATTTACCGGAAGGGGGTTGAAACAGAGGTAGTATCAGAAATCTGATCACGGTTAACTGCCCAAACAATAACAATTATTTGCCAGACAGAAAATTGAGCAACCAAGACCACATATACAATAATATACAACTATACAAGCAGCAATCTATTAACCAAATGAAACTTACCTGTAACAACTTTCATTTGCGAATCCAATTCAATCCGGACTGATTGACCCTTGACATCTACAACACGCCCACGGTATCCCTTAAAGGGTCCTAGTCGAATCTTAATAGTACTACCCACCAGAGAATCATGCCCTCCTATTCCACCTCTGTGTCTTCCTCCAGCTGCACCACAGTTTGTAGAAGTTAGAACAAAAAATAATTAAAAAATATATCTCTTCTGTAAACGAACCATATCTAAGGACACAAATGTCAATTGGAGGAGACTATCTTATTTAAGTGCAGAGTATGATAAACTTAGACACAGAATCAACAAAGCAGTAATATTATATAATATTACTGCTTAGTTGATTATAAATATATATATATATATATTATAGAAAACATACAGTCTAATGGAGATCCTCTCGGTGGTCTTCTTGGGGACTGAGTGACATGAGGTGAAGCTCTGAGACCTGGGAATCTTGACAAGGAATCCTTCCGCAAAATCAGTTACCTAAGAATTAGCTGCAAGAAACCTACTATCATCAGAGACAAAAGAAGAATGCCCAGTTACCCACTGGCTGAAGAACTGGAAATGGCATAGCCGAAAGAACATACATTTATGTTGCCCTTGCCATTGCCACGAGATCCACCAACTACCACACAAGAATGAGCCTTAGCACAGATATAACCAGCATGCTCAAGGTGATGGCGGTCATAAATAAACAAAATTCCTCTATATATATGTTCCACAGGACCTTGCTTCCCCTAAGAATGATTATATGAAAAGAAGAAAGGTTAACTCCAAACAAGGTTACAAGCAAAAGATGACTGAAGACAGAGGAAAGGAACTCACTTTGCAAGGACCCTCCACAATCTTTACAACATCCTTCACAGACATAGTATTCTTAGAGTGATCTTGAGCATTAAATTTCCTTTCAATTTTATTTTTGATTTCTCTCAACTTAACAAGAACAACCTCAGGTCTCTCCGGAACTCCCTTGAGCACCTGAGAAGTAAACAGTACACTTGAGCTAATTCCCACCCTTTTTTTCCCCCGCAAGGTAAGCAGGTAGATGAAAGTCGATCTACTCGCTATAAAATAGTGTCTTTTTACCTGGAAAGCTTCACTTTCTACACGAATAATTACACCAAAGCTCATATTACTGCACCAAATTTGAATTAAAATATTAATAAGCAACCAAATAACTTATACATAAGATATTTATGAAAAAAATCTGATGCAACAGGTGCACTTACTCAAGCAACACAAGATCATGTAACTCAAAGTCCCCAATTTTCGTAACACCAGCAGACACTTCAGAACTCTCTACAACATTGTCTGCAAATACATGGATCTGATCACAAGAGACAGAAATTTGCCACAATAAGAAACTACTGCCCAAGTTCAGCATTTCTTTTTCGAAGCTACAGAGCAGCACTTACATCTTCCTTGGTTGTATCTGAAACGATGTAAAGGACATGGCCCTCAACCTTAACTACCATACCAGTTGCACCTTCATGAGCACCAGAAACAACTTTCACATGATCCCCCTGTTCGAAATACTTACAAAGTTCTTTCTCATTAACGGCAAGAGTTTTCTGCGGAATCCAAACATTACAGGGGTCATATTTTCATGAAAGATGTTCCTTCTATGCAGATATATGGGCCTCACATATGGACTTTTAGAATAAATATATTCTACTTACCGGCAAGCCCTTCATTTTCGGTCTAATATGGACATTTTCTTCATCTACTTTCTCCACCCATCCCATCAAATCTTCAGATCTCTCTTCACAACAATAACCGCATCACCTTTCATGAAATGGCCTTTCTTTCTGTTTGCAAATAAAGTAGACAAACCACTTGTATCGCCATCTCCATCTTCCCCTGGCTTCCGGAATTTCTCAAGTTCATCAAAAGTTGGCTGGATGTTCTGAGAGCTAATTGATTTCATTGATACTGTTTTATATAGGAAACTGTCCTTAAACATCATGCCATCAATTTTCTCAAAGTAAGCACCAGTGGCCACATCTCTCCGACGCTCAACACGGATATGCATCTCTCTGAATACATCAACCACAAAAAGTAACCAAGGTTAGCATGAGAAGTTATGAAAAAAGTGACAAAGCTGCACTGATATAGGGACAAGAGGCAATACTACCTCGCCTCGTCTATATTCATAAAACGTGGTGGAGGCACAAATGCCTTCTTCTTCACAACTTCCCTACCTTCCTGAAAGAACACGAAAATGGGATTCCCATTACTCAAGAATTGAAATATCAGCAAAAGAAAATGAACCATTATTTTTGTCAAAAAGAAAAACAACTCAAATAAATATATTTTTTATTAAATGAAAGAAAACTAAAATAAAAAAAGAAAATGAACCCTTATCTTTGTCAAAAAGAAAATCAACTCAAATAAATATATTAAAACTAAAAAAATCATTTGAGAAAAGATATCAGAAAGTCCTCCTTTGACTAAAATGTCTCTTCTTTTCTAAGTTTTTCTAAGCATAAAGTCATATGTAGAGATAGACAACATAAAACTCAAATCATAAGCCTAATAGTCCATGCCCTTTTTCCCAAACTGGGGAAATAATTTTTTTGAAAGGCACATAATTATTACTAACAGGGAAGGGAAAAAAAAATAATAATAAGTACCAATTTATTAGCAAGAGCCTGTAAATCAATCCGTGGAATTAGCTTCACTGTTACTCTCTGTTGCACATTGTCCACATCCACAACCTAAAGCACATAAAAATTTGGGATTAGCAGAAATTAATGGAAATAAAATATGCAACAACAACATAGAGATAAAAATGAAGAATGACAATACTTTTGCAAGGTCTCCTTTATAAGTTCCAATCTTCATTCGGACCCACGCGTCTCTAGAAAGATCTACAGATTTGCTTTCAACTGAGAGTACAGCAGTCATTTCTTTTATAGGAACAAGCATCACTTTTTGTGAATAGATGTTGCGCAGACCCTTGCAAGCCTGAAGCAGGAGTAAGTATAAAACCCTATTTTTCTTAAGAAGACATAATAAGCATGCATCAGTTAGCCATACCTCTCTAACATGGGATTCTTTGTCTGCTTCCACATATATATAGTTCTTAAGATGATCGAGGGCAATTGCGGACCTAATCTGCAATTCAGATCCTTTATCAATGTACTTCTGCATTAGGCAGACAGCTGCCTCTCGCTCATGACCAATCTGAAACATGCAGACGAGGTGTTAGTAGAAGAATCTAACACGAAAACATAAAGAACATGCACAAATGATAGAAAACCATCATACCAAACACTTAATCATCCATAATTTAGAATCCCTGATGGATGGCAGGAGAGCCTGCTGCTCAACATCCGTGGCCTCTTCATCATAGTCGGTATGACTAGATCTGGCATATCTTGCCTGAATTCTTCTCTCGAGAGCTTCAAAATCTTCTTGTTCATCTTGGCAAAGGACGACGATGTATCCTCCTCACATCTTCTTCATCAGGTAAGTCAGCCCCACCATGTACAATGAAGTCTGCATTCAAGTTCTTGAATCCATCAGCAACCCGTAAAAAGTGCAGGCCAGGGGCAAACTTGTAGTAATGCGAGAGGTATTGAAACCAACAGTACTTAGCAACATTAAGAGCTAGAAAAGTTAATGCAATCCTGCATTCCAAAACCCATAAATTTGGATCAATATGGGCCACAAATGAGAAATAACTCAAATTGAATAAAGTAGTGGCAGTTTCATAAATATTCAGAACAGTTTAGGACCTCTTTGGGTAAAAACAGAATCAGGGACAAAAAAGTAATTAAAATTTTGAAGAGAGGAAAATTTATAATTTAATTCAGAACAGTTGTAAAACGAAAGTCAAGAAGGATTTTTAATGAATATCAGAAAAAACCTGACCTTAGTTATAATTTCCAAAACTACTCTTCTTCAACCTCTCAATGGCTATTTGCTTATGGTAGGATAGTTCTAGCTCAAGTTGATAGAACTCTCTCAATTCAACTCCATTCGATTTGAAAATTCAGGACAGGATTCCCAACTCCTAGACCTCTTATGAATGACCAATAACAGACCCAAGAGATGGTGTAATAAGATATTATTATTTCTGGAACTAATTCTAGCGGGATCGAGGGGAACCAGCTCTGCAACTCAAGTTGGTTCTCACAAGGAAACTTTTGTGCTATGAAAACCAAAAAGTTAAGTTTCCACTAATAGTAGGAGGAGTAAGCAAAATATGGGGTTGATCTGAGTTACAGTGGTGGAGTTCTGACAAACTCTTCTCAGACCAGAAACTACAGCCAGTACAGGAACTAGGAAACATGAACAAGAATAATAAGAAAGAAAATAGAAGAAAGAACAACAGAAGAATAGAATCAGTAATATTGGTACTGAAAAGACTGTCTCAGACCAGAACATAGGTGAATTGTATTGGCTCCATCAAAAAAATAAATAAAAAAGGTAGCACAAACCATTCTTTTTCTCTTCTCTAATCTAATAAAAGTGTTATCATTCACAAAAGAAAAGGAGGTGGAAAACTTGGACCTTTCTGATCCAGTATATAAAACTTAATAAATATAAGGTATATAAATTGGCAAAAAATTCATTCAGACGGTCAACCATGATGAGCTACTCAGGACAATCCAGTAGCTTGAACCTAGCTTGAGCCATATGGACAGTTGGTTTTTGCAAACAGATTGTTTAATTAGACATGCGTCAAATTTCAAGCTCAAATTCAATCAAATACTCACCAATGTATGTCCATGCATCCTTGCAATTTTCCGCATCAATTTATGTCCATGCACCCTCTTATAGTCCCTAGGTCCTTATTTTTCCACTTGCCAAATCCATTCGAGCCAAAACATGACATGTAGGCATAGCAAATAGGGGTCTACCCATCCACAGAATTTAGACCCGTCCAATATGCCTTGTACAGATATTTGGGCCGCCATGCGAACTTATCAGGACAGGCGGTTCTGGATCACTTTGCCTATGAAAGTTAGGAAGAAAGCTTTCTTTAAAATGGAGCACCATTCCCACCAACCAATCAAGAAAAAGAGCATTGTTACACCCTAAATTACAAACATTGGAAAGTGCATTAGCTTCCAAACAAGAGGCTACAAAACCAACTGAGAAGTGCAAACTCCCATCCAACCACCATATACCCTCCCTCTAGAGCATTGTAAGAGTAACATGTGCAGTATTTCCTCTGCAACTGAGACTGAATATCACTTAAGAACAAAAAGGCCCTCCAGTGAAACTCTAATTTCGGATTTCTTGACAGCAGAAGCTCAAGTAGGACCTGAGGCAAATATCTCAATCCTCCTTTACCATTCCAAATCAAACATCATGTACTGTTCACTACTAAAACCATAATAAGAGTCATCATATGAAATTAAATGACTGACCAAGAATCAACACCAAGACAAGTGAAATATACAAATGGTTTAAAGGGATACTAGATAAACAAAAATAAAACAAATGAGAGCTTGAATATACCCACTCAAAACTTCAAAACCAACTAACGGAACCATAAACTCAAAAAATAAGATTATGTACCTCTAGAACTCAAGACTTGACAAGATGCAAAGAACTAATTCAGAACGACTGGAGGACATCTTCAGCCAGTTAAACTGAATCTCACTTCAAATTTAAAAGCCCTCTTATGAAACTGTGAATATTAATACTCATTGACATCAGAGTCTCAAGGAGAACCTAATAAATTTTTCTTAATCTCGCTCTCACTATTCAAACCTATTCAATCTACACCAGTCACACACAATACAGAGGAAAGAGTCCAGGGCATTATTAGAAATATTCAGAGGAAATAAAAAAGAGAGATAGGCAAACCCTTTTCCAGATTAGGAACAATTTGTGTACCTCTAACATTCAAAGAGATATGAGAACTGGATAGAAATTCAATTGGAATTGACTCAACTAAGGCACTCTTTGGTTCATTTCTATTTCCATTTTAGGGAGCTGCTTCAATTTCTCAGGTTGTTTGGTATGATCTTTGCAACCAATTTCAGAGAAATAGAAATCAAGTTGAAAAGAAATCTTAAAACAGATGGGGATCTCTCTCTCTCCCTCCCTCTCATTTTAGTTACGTATGGATGAAACAACACCGCTTTTGGATACTATTTCATAGCATTAAAAGCCCCTGTGATTACTATTACTAATATTATTCATATTATTGTTAACATAATCATTACAATTTTTATTACTATAATAAAAACAGAATCTACTCTTAAATTAAACTACCAAATGGATTTCTTATTCTTGAAATATTCTCAATTGTTGCAACCAAACAATTTCAATTTCTCGACCAAAAAACCATTTGTTGAATTATTTTAATAAATCAATCTGAAATTGAAACAGAAATCTATCCAAAGAGAGCCTAAGCATTGGCCATTAGACGAGTCTCAAACTTCCACGCCTCAAAATGCAACTACAATCATGAAAGAACTAGCCACTCCCCTGGATTTCCTTGTAAGTTTCTGAATTCATGCTTCAACAAACTATATAACCATTTCTAAATAATCAAAAAATCCTTTCAAGGGGGAAGGGGAAAAAAAGGGGGGAACAGTAAAACCAAGTAACCATACCACATAAAGATAAAAACGCAAAGAACATACCGTCATCCTCAGCTTCTTCCTCCTCTTCATCATCGCTATCAACAGCAGCTTCAAGATCTAAAAACTCTGAACCAGCCTTCCTTCGCTTGCGGCCGCCACGGCGATCGTCGAAGTCGTCCTCTTCATCCTCTTCTTCCTCCTCATCCTCGTCCTCAAGAGCTGCATCATCAATGAAGGCAGATCTTCGACGCTTTCCATGATTACTGTCGTCTTTGTCTTCGTCTTCAAGTATTTCATCTTCTTCCTCCTCTTCCTCAAGGTCAAGATCATCATCGTCTCTCCTACGAGGCATGGTTGCAGTACTTTTACTCGGTGTTCTATCCTTTGGGCTTGATCTAAGATTCTGTTGCAAATTCACCTGGAAAAAAAAAAACCATTGCAGATTCAAAACAGAGAACCCTCATTAGACTCCACTTGATACCGCTTCAGGAAAGACAAAGAAGAATGAGAACGGAATGCGAAGAGTCTGTGTTTCAATTGGGGTTCGAGATCCTCTAGAGCCCACATCCCATAAGGCAAAAGTTGCAGTCCTTTTTTATTTGGCCATGCCAAAAACTCTGTGCCCCACAATCTAACATTACCAATAAATATTCTCAAAAGAGACCACTCTTGGAGTATTTTTTCTTCCCAGGTTCCACTGTCCTCAGTTATAACTGGACAAGAAAACTAATAGCATTAGATTATGGGGCCACGGCTTGACTCGTGGCAAAACAAGTGGCTGCAGTAGTTAAATACACATGAGAAGGCCACAAGGATCCAGAATTCCAGACCTAACAATTAGGTCAGGCTTGAATGCTTGATGCTACCTTCAGCCTCCAACTTCCTTTGTCCTAATTGGGCTATGTAAAGAAAGTTGTGTATCAGAGGGGGAACGCATCCCATGTCACTAGATCTGTCAATTGGGCTTGCGGTTCCAATCATTTGCTAAGTATTAATCATTTACCTCTGAACTTTTCTTTCACAGACTTCATCAATATTTAGCACCAGAAGGAAACCAGTGAGATGCACAGGAAGCTATTTCAAGTAAAGATTTAAATAAATAAATAAATAAAATCTGGAGAAAGAGAAGGAAAAATACACTCAAATTTAAGCTGGCCCAAAACCAACATAGGAATAGTTCATAACCTAATGTATATTCAAAGTTAGAAAATTTCAATATCTGCTTAGCCAAACCAATATTCTAGGGAATAGCCAGTTGTCATCTTATAAATTGTTGCTTATAAACGAAAGACGAAAGTAATTAATGTTTATTGTATTCATGAAATGCAGCCATAGAAATAACTATACCAAGTACAAAATCCTTGTAGTTTAATAAAAGAATAAAAGATTGATAAAGATCAAATGCATGAAATTTTAAAAAGACTTAAAAAGAAAGACAAAATCCAAATACTCAATTTAATAAAATTAACAAACAAAGAAATAGATAAAATTCAAACAGGATTGGATGTACCTCATAGATGTACTTCAAACTTTGATCCTGCATACATTGTCACAAGTATTGCCATGTCAATCTATGATACCCTTTGCTATCAGGTAAAACATAAAAAATAAAAATCTGGCGTGCATTTTATGTGTCAGTGTTTTTTTCTTTTTTTTT
>NC_056567.1:7269538-7290262 GCF_013358625.1 Macadamia integrifolia | reverse complement strand
GGGGGAGAGTGAGAGATGAATAAGTAGAGTTGATGGAGTAGTTTTCGGAGGGAATAAAGACTAATAGGATGGTGACATGCAAGATGGAGGGAATGTGAGAGGGCACATATGGAAGTGAAGGAAATATTTCAATTCAATTTGGCTACTAGTAACTATTAGAAAATTTTGGCATTAAAAAAGGATGTGAAAAAAAAAAAAAACAGTAAAGAAGTTTTTGATGGAGCGGTATGGAATATAGTCCGTTAAAACAGGAACAGCAAAAAATGGTCTTCAATCCCGACCTGTTTAAAACGAGTCAGATTTTGAACAGGATGGTCCAAAATCCAGTCAGTCATTTTAAAAAATGGAATAAATTCAAAAACGGAAAATGAGGAACCAAAATTATGGCAAAATACTCACATAAATTGAGGAATTATTACCTAAATGCATTCATCCCAAGTCTAAAGCAACTATAACATCCAATGAAAATGCATATAATATCCACAACCCCATTCTAAACTCCAATCAAACCATCCATTCCAACTAAAATCCTAGACAAATTAAGCACCAATTGATTGATGCTATCCTGAGAATAATAAAATTCCAGCATGAGAGAGAAGGTAAATGAATAAAAATCAGCGCATATTAAACTAAAGGCCTCTCAATAGTTGGGGCAAACTTTTCAACACTATATATGCAACAAAGCAAACATAACTGTTTCAGTACAAACTACTTATAGGTTATAGCCATGCCCCAATTGCATAATTTCCAGGCTAAAATACAACATTATACCAAAAACTCAGGCTCCGTTTGGTTGCAATGGGAATTTAAAGGGAAGGGAAGTGAAATTTTCATACTCTAAAAAGAAATGTTTATGGTCATTACTCCATATGAGTGTATAAACTACTTAATTTTTTAACCATATTTAGTAATAATGTATTTTACATGTAATTTTTATTTTACATATTATTGCAAAGGATTTTGGATGCAAAGTAAAGTGAAAATTTATAATCAAATATGGAATGATTTGAAGTTAACGTTAAAGTCACATGGGTAATGATTACAAATATTTCCTTTTTAAGTATGAAAATTTCACTTCCCTTCCCTTTTATTCCCCATACAACCAAACATAGCCTCATAGAAATGTAATTCGTAATCTCATTAGAAGAAAAAACAATTTAAAATCCATAAAGCTGAGGTACTTACTTGATGTAAAGATGGGAGGCTCTAACTTGATTACTGCACGATGCCGTGATTAAGAGATGGGCCATCAATTGAACAGTCCATCCAGAATCTAGATCAAGAAGGCCGCTGCATTTTATGGAAATCTGCGAATTGACTTTCAAGATTTAAATAAATTAATTAAAAAAATTAAAAAAAAAAAAAAAAAATCACCAGCCTCCTGAGAGCTACAGAAAGATCAACAGGACAGTTTGGGGTAGGAGAATTTAAAATGTCCAAATTCAAGGCTTTCAAGCTAAGCTAAAAACCAGACAATCAAAGCACCCGGATAAATAAAACCTGGAATGAAAGAAATTGCAGAATTGCATTTCCACCGATTGTGTTCAAAAAGAAAGAAATTGAAGAAAATAACTTAAACAAGCAAGCTAAGCAGCCAATACACAGTGGTAGCCCAAATTTCCAATAATTATAGTTTAAAGATCGACAGAAAGAAGACGAAGATGTATGATATAATGCGGAAGAACCCTTTTTTCTGTCTGCATGAGATATTAATACGATGGACGATAGGGGAGGATACTCTTTTATCTATCAAGTCTTGGACTCTTGGTGATGGTGTGGAGACGGGTTGCGGAAAGAAGATGACATAGAATGGCGTGAACCTAGCCGTGGGAAATCCTATGCGCTTGGAGCCAAAAGGGTATTGAATCTGCGATTAGGGTACAACTTTGAATGCAGCATGTGAATGCAAGGCATCTACGCCTCTCCATCGTACGCGTAAGAAGATTGGGAGAGGTAGGGGTTAATACGATTATAGATGACAAATCCTTTTTGATACCGGCCGGAATCAAGAATGTCATAATGATCAAACGATAGAGAGAGGCGAAAGATTCTGGCCTTGTTCCGACAAAAGAATCGTCCGCTCTAGAAACAATCCACCGTTGACCGTCGCTCGTCGCTGCCAAAAAAAATATATGTAAATAATAATTGGAGAGCGCTCTCTAAAAGACAGTGTGCCTCCTGCACTAACAGGAATGTTAATGAGAGTACTCGCATAAGCACCACTAAGGTGGAATTTTTGTCTTTTACTAAGAGTGAAATGTCTATTTCACCGCTAATGGACTGGGCTCAGGTTGCGCTTTTTTTTTCTTTTTTTTCATAATAATAAGCATTTTAAAACTGTTATTTTAAATTTTTTTTGGCCTTGTTTTTCTTTTATATTAGTAACGGCTCTATATGTGTTGATTGAAAATGGTAGAATATTCATATTACCCACTAACAGAAATAGAATTAAAAAAAAAAAATTTTTATTTTGATTCAAATATCTCTTTCTCGACTCTTGCTTTTTTGGCCTTGCCATAAGGCCCATAATTAGTTTTGATTGTTGTGACCTTCATCACAAGACTCTTCCTTATGGAAATTGTTCAATTCTTGAATTATTCCTCCAGAGAGGTGAAGATATCCTTTGTTGAGTGATGTAAATGTTTGAAACCATTTGCACCCTAAGAAGATCCAAATTTTACATTCAGGGAGATTCTTTCATTTATTTGTGTAGAGAAGAGATTAGAGACAAACCGTTCAAGATATGGTGAGGCCAAAGGTTATAGCAATGGCCAACCAGAACCCACCAAGAAACATCCTCACACAATACCTAGCTCCCCTTAGGAACCCCCCTTCCTAACACAGCCTCTATCCCTCCAAACACCAGGAAAGCAATGCTTGAGTACCCCTGCAACTACCAACTTCAAACTGATCGATCACCTTATACTCCCTTGTGAACCAAACTGCTAGCAATGGCAACATGGCTCCAATGGAGAGCCCAAGCTCATCTCTTCAGTAATATGTTACGTTCTCTCGCACCTGCCTTTTCCTTCTCCCTCCTAATATGAACCATCTCAATCGATGTCCAACTGCAAGTAATCAAACACCAACATTGCGATCTCCATCGATAAGGTCAATATGGATCAATACCTGGTTTGATATTGGGTATCAGAACAATATTGATGCTCGATACCTTAAAGCCTTGAACCATGCATCCATATATGATCCAACCCCTTTGAGTCATGCATCTTTGCACAAAATCAGAAATATGTGATGTGGAATTACGTGGTCTAAAATATGTAATATAGAAGTCAATTTTAGATAAATTCCACTCTGAGGTTGATGGAAACTTATATCTCTCTACTATGTGCCCCATATATTCTAATGAATAGTTTTCATGGTACCAAAAAATTGGCAAAACATGATATCTGAAATAACAGTATAGTATGGGTAATCTGCTGAGGCAACTTAGTAAAAGACCATATGATACAGCCAAAATAACCTCTCGGTGGGGGCAATGACACGTGTCACTGCGGGGACACGTGTCCTCTGCCAGACGAAGGTTCCAAGAAACCACTCACACTCGAGCACGCTCAATCACCGAGGCACGCCCGCAGAATCACGCAGGATCACGTCGTCTGCATGAGGGGAATATTCCCCCAGAAGGTTGGACGTATTCTAGTAGGAATCTAAGAGGGAAGAAGGGGGAAAAAACCCTAAGGCCGAAGAGCTATATAAGAAGGCACGGAAGAAAGGGGAAGGTAAGCTCTAATACCCTCACCATTACTCCCTTATTGAACTGTGCGGCCGACCCTGACTTGAGCGTCGGAGGACTAACCCCGGACAAAGTTTCGGGCCTCCATCGTCTGTGTTTGTGTAGGTTGGACCAGCGGGGTTTTTTGGCAGCAACAGATTGGCGCCGTCTGTGGGAACGACGGTAATGGTGGGAAGAACCTACAACCGAAGAAGGACGAGAGCGACGTCCAACGTAGACATGGGGGAAGAACCTTCAGGGGAGCTTCCTCCCTCGGCGGAGACTGGACGAGAAAGGGGTCATGACGACCGGGAAGTGTCCGTCAGATACCAGCGGTCGGCTGGATATTCAGTACGGGAAGGCAGCGACCATCAGCCTCCCGCGGCCCAGGAGTACGTGACAAGGCAGCAGTTCGAAGACCTCCAGAACAAATATAACCGGATGGCCGAGACTATGAGGGAAGTCTCCAAAGCTGTCTCCCATAAGACCGGCAGAGCACCCCCAGGGACCCACGTCCAGTTCGAAAGGGCTCGAGAAGAAGACCGAAGCAGTACGGGATCGATGAGGGCCGGCCGCGATCCTCGAAACCGAGCAAGGGAGAGTCCAGCGCCCCGAAGTAGGACGCGACGCGCCGCCAGAGACCCGCATGGGTATCAGCACCAAGGAGACAAGCAGAGATCCAAGGACTCGGGATTAAAGAGGATGATCTTAGACCTGAAGGACGAGATCAGAAAGGTGGCAGAAAACCAGACAGGGAACCGCGAGCCCGACCTCACCAATGATACGGCCTTAGCTGACGAGGTCATGAGGGACCCGCTCCCGGTCGGTTTCCGCCTGCCCAAGTACGACACCTATGACGGGTCGGGGGACCCCGTCGATCACTTGGAAGGCTTTAAGGTCGCCATGCAATTCCATCGCGTCTCGGAAAATATTATGTGTCGGGCCCTCCCATTGACGTTCAGGGGGGCGGCGAGGCTGTGGTATAACCGACTACCGACGAAGTCGATCCACAGCTTCAGCGACCTGAGCTACTTCTTCGTGAAGGGGTTCTCTAGTAGCCAGCCCCTCCAGAAGACTACGTTGAACCTAACCAACGTCAAACAGCAAGAAGGGGAATCGCTGCGGAATTACATGAAGCGATTCCAACAAGAAAAGATCACAATCAGGGGCCTAGACCCGAAGGAGGAGTTCACGGCCCTAGACCCGAAGGAGGAGTTCACGGCCCTGCTAGGTGGCGTCAAGGACAAGGAATTGAAGAGGTCCCTGGCGAAGCATACGCCTAGAGATCTGACCGAGCTGAGGGCGCGATGCGATAAGTACATCCAGATGGAAGAAACCCTCCAGGCAGATGAAGAAGTCGAAAGGAAGGCGGCGAGGAAGAGGCCCTTAAGGGTTGATGATAAACCCGTCGAAGAAGGAAAAAGACGAAAGTCCGAGCGCAGTCGGGCCCCCAGTCCACCGAGGAAGTTTGAGAGGTATGCACCCCTGAACCGAAGGCGAACAGAGGTGTTAATGCAGATAAAAGATTCTCCAGATGCCAGGGCCATGAAGTGGCCAGGAAAGATGGGGCGACATCCAGAAAGACGCAATGTGGATAGATACTGCCACTTCCACAGAGACCACGGCCATGACACCGAGGACTGTTGGCATCTCAAGGGGGAGATAGAAGGAATGATCAGAAGGGGATACTTAGGCAGATTTGTAGATCGGGAGAAAGAGCTGGCTCCAGAAGGCAATGGCCGGAGAGATAACCGTCGGAGAGATGGTGGAGGTCGGTATGAAAGAGGGGGGCTCGCCCGCAGAGGAAATCAAGAACGGCGGAGGAACCAGACACCAGAGGAAGATGGACGCCGGCCTCGAGAGGAGAACAAGAGCCCAACAAGAGTTATAGCAACCATCTGTGGAGGCCCGGCCGCAGGAGAGAGTTCGGTCTCTGCCAGGAAGGCGAAGGCCTACGCGAGGAGCGTACATGTGGCAGAATGGTCGAACAAGAAGGCGAAGACGGGGACGGTCATCTCCTTCTCAGACGATGATCTGGAAGGGGTACAGACCCCGCATGACGATGCCTTGGTCATCGCCATGACTATAGGAGATTGCAAAGTGAAGAGGATCTTAGTGGATAACGGCAGCTCAGCTGATATCCTGTTCCTCGAAGCTTTCCGGAAGATGGGCCTCGACGAAGGAAAGTTAAAGAAGGTCGAACACCCGTTGCAGGGATTCTCTGGCGCCCCGGTGAAGGTGGAAGGGTCGATTGAGCTGCCGGTTTGAGCTGGCACCGGAGATCGCCAGGCGACGGTGATGATCAACTTCCTGGTGGTGAGCATTACATCAGTGTATAATGCCATACTAGGAAGAGTCGGGTTGAATCTGTTAAAGGCCATCGTCTCCACCCCCCATCTCAAAATGAAGTTCCCAACCAAGAATGGCGTCGGGGAGTGTCGGGGTGATCAGGAGACGTCCCGAAGATGTTACGCCACTACTCTCTGGGGAAAAGAAAAGGCGGGTGAGACGCTCCCGATAGAGGATCTACGTGATGATGCCAGTTATCAACGAGGAGAGCCGGCCGAAGATTTAGTGCAAGTTGAAGCTGAAGAAGGAGATCATACCCGGCAATTCCAGATTGGGGCTACCATGCCAAGGTCGCAGCAAGAAAGACTCATCTCATTCTTACGGAGCAACGCTGACGTATTCGCCTGGTCGGCATCGGACATGCCCGGGATCGACCGAGAAGTAATAGAACATCACCTAAATGTTAGCCCCATGAAGAAGCCGATGCAGCAGAGGAAAAGGACGTTAGCCCCAGAAAGACAGAAGAAGATAGACGAGGAAGTAGAAAAGTTACTGAAGGCCCGGTTCATCCGAGAGATCCAGTACCCGGAGTGGATATCTAACGTGGTGATGGTCCCGAAGGCAAATGGGAAGTGGAGGATCTGCATCGACTTCACCGACCTGAATAAGGCCTGCCCCAAGGATGCATACCCCCTGCCGAAGATAGACCTGCTCATCGACGCGACGGTGGGATACGAGACACTGAGTTTCATGGATGCATACTCGGGGTACAACCAAATCAAAATGGCCGAGGCTGATGTCCCGAAAACGTCCTTCATAACTTAAGGAGGGTTGTACTGCTATGAGGTCATGCCTTTCGGACTAAAGAACGCGGGGGCCACCTATCAGAGGTTGGTGAACAAAGTTTTTAAAGGGCTGATCGGCAAGACCATGGAAGTGTACGTGGATGACATGCTCGTGAAAAGCCTGAAGGCGGAAAGACACATCCAAGACTTGGAAGAGGCGTTCCAAGTGCTACGACGGTACGACATGAAGCTGAACCCAGCAAAATGTGCCTTCGGAGTAGCCTCGGGGAAGTTCCTCGGCTTCATCGTTTCAGAGAGAGGAATCGAAGCCAACCCAGTCAAAATACAAGCCATTCGGGACATGAGGTCACCCCAGAACGTAAAGCAAGTCCAGGAGCTGACGGGTCGGGTAGCTGCCCTCGGAAGATTCATGTCTCGGTCTGCTGATAGATGCCTTCCTTTCTTCAAGGCGCTGAAAGGGGCTAAAAGGTTCGAGTGGACGGAGGAGTGCGAAAGATCTTTCGAGCAATTGAAGGAGTACTTGGCCGCACCCCCACTGCTGACAAAGCCGAACACCGGAGATGTCCTACAGCTGTACCTTGCTATATCGGCAGTTGCTGTAAGCGCCGTACTGACGAAAGAGGAAGGGAAGCAACAAAGGCCAATATACTACGTCAGCCGAACCCTTTTAGATGCCGAGACAAGATATCGAAAGGCGGAGAAAGTGGCATACGCCCTCGTGACGGCGGCAAGAAAGCTGAGGCCATATTTTCAGTCACACACAGTATGCGTACTCACCGACCAGCCTCTGAAGAAAATACTGCAGCGACCAGATATGTCCGATCGTCTGGTAAATTGGGCCATAGAGCTGGGAGAGTTCGACATCCAGTACAAGCCGAGAACCGCAATTAAAGCACAGGCCCTCGCAGACTTCATAGCGGAGACGACGATCCCCGATGACCCGCAGGAATCTGCCGAGGAACGAGCAGAGGAGGCTTGGACGCTGTATGTGGATGGGGCTTCCAATAGCGGTGGAAGTGGCGCTGGAATTGTGTTGGTAAGCCCCGAAGGCTTCAAAGTAGAATGCGCCCTACGGTTCGGCTTCGACGCCTCCAACAACGAAGCGGAGTACGAGGCGATAATAGCCAGAATTAATCTGGCCCGGGCTTTGATGGTGAAGGAACTGGTAGTGAATAGCGACTCCCAACTCGTGGTGCGGCAAGTGAATGGCGAATACGAGGCCAAAGAGCAGAGGATGGCCGAATACTTGAACGCGGTGCGAGAAGGGTCAGCGGCTTTCAAGGAATTTGAGGTAAAGCAGGTGTCACGAGAAGAGAATGCTAGCGCAGACGCACTGTCACAGCTGGCCACTTCCGACTTCGTGGAACTTGGACGAGCGGTGTACTTCGAAGTACTACCACAGCCAAGCATCGAGAAACCCCACGAGGTGTTACCCGTAGGTGAAAACGGCCGAAGCTGGATGGACGCCATAATAGAATACCTCAAGGAGGGGAAGCTCCCAGAGAACAGGGACGAAGCAAGGAAAGTAAGAATAAGGTCAGCGCGCTTCTTCCTGAAAGATGACACTCTATACAAGATAGGGTTTACCTCACCATACCTCAAGTGCCTGGATTCTTTCGACGACGAGTATACGCTCCAGGAGGTGCATGAGGGGATATGTGGCCAACACCTTGGGGCCCGGGCCCTGGCGCACAAAGTACTAAGGCAGGGCCTGTACTGGCGACAATGAGAAAGGACGCAGAATCGCTGGTCAGGAAATGCGTCAAGTGCCAGATGTTCGCCCCCGTGCCCAGGCTACATTCTACCGAGCTATCATCCCTATCTAGCCCAGTACCGTTCGCCATGTGGGGGATGGACATTTTAGGCCCGTTCCCCTTGGCCACGAGACAGAGGAAGTTTGTCGTGGTGGCGGTCGACTACTTCACGAAGTGGGCGGAAGCCGAAGCCCTAGCGACGATAACAGAAAAGAACATTAGGGACTTCTTCCAAAGGGCGGTGGTATACAGATTCGGAATCCCCCAGGTCGTGGTTACGGACAATGGAACTCAGTTTGCTAATCCGACCTTCGACGCGTTCTGTGAAGCCCTCGGCATCAACCACAGGAAAACCTTTGTCGGGTATCCCTCGACCAACGGGCAAACAGAAGTAACCAACCGTACGTTGCTCCAAGGGATAAAAAAGAGACTCGATGATGCCAAGGGGCTATGGGCAGACGAGTTGCACCACATTCTCTGGGCCTACCGCACCACCGAGAGGTTAGCTACCGGAGAAACACCCTTCATGTTAACATACGGCACTGAAGCTGTACTCCCAGTAGAGATAGGGGCTATTACCCATCGGATTCGGTACTACAACGAAAACGAAAACGACGGAGGACTCTGGGCAAATTTGGACCTCTTGGCAGAAACCAGAGAAGCTTCACAGGAAAGGATCGCCGCCTACCAGCGGAGGGTCGCTAGGCACTACAACACCAAAGTCCGGAAGAACGAGTTTAGGCAGGGCGACCTTGTCCTCAGAAGGGCGGAAGTGTCGGACCCAAGGCATCAAGGGAAGCTAGACCCAAGCTGGGAAGGTCCCTACAGAGTCTCGAGGGTAATACGACCAGGGTCCTACCACCTAGAGACTACGGGGGGAGTAAGGGTACCCCGATCATGGAACTCAGATAATCTAAGAAAATTCCATCAGTAGTAAAGTAGCGGGCACGCAGTAGTCATTTGTAAATTTTTCCGTCTGTCGTTCTTTGCAATTATTGTCCTTTTGAACCCTTTTTAAGTTGTAATTCATCTTGAAATCCGCAAGATTTAATTCATGAATAATACGAAAGCTGGTTTACGGCAACTGAGGATTCTCCAGGCTGATTACCTCTAACCCTGAGGAACGGATGACTGAAGGTCCACACCTTGGTGGAGGCTCAATCACCCCTTCGGCTCGGAGTTCGGCCAAAGCCGAACAGACCTGACCGAAGGGGTAACATCTAACAGACCCTTCGGCTGGAGCCGAGGGTACCTTCGGTGATTCGGTGATTTGGACGATCGACCTTCGGTGAGCCTTTCGGCCTGAGCCAAAATGCTTTGTATTGCTTGGTGATCCTGATTGTTGGGCGGTCGACCTTCGGTGAACCCCTCGACCTTCGGTGAACCCCTCGAACTTCGGTGAATCCCTCGACCTTCGGTGAACCCTTCGGCTCGAGCCGAGAGGGAAAACACTTGGTAAAATATTGCTAGTGATAATAGGGTCGGCCTTCGTCGGACTTACTAACACGTCGACCCTCGGCCAAGTTTCGGGGAAATAAGCTTAAGAAGGTCAGCTAGGGTTTCGGCCCTCTACAACTATTTACGAACCACAGATCATTAAATGGACAGTTGGAAAAAGAACGAGTGCATTCATAAAGCCCGAAGGCGAAGATTACATACGAAGCCCGAAGGCGAAAGACTACATTAAAGCCCGAAGGCGAAGATTACATACGAAGCCCGAAGGCGAAAGACTACATTAAGGCCCGAAGGCTAGTTACATACGAAGCCCGAAGGCAAAAGACTACATTAAGGCCCGAAGGCTAATTACATGACAAGAGGGGGTAGCCTGCGCTGAGAGCCAAGGTGACCTTAAGGAGCGTCCGTCGGGTTCGCGGCCTCGTCTTCGGCGGGGAGTGCCTCCTGGTCCGAACCTCCACGACCAGGGGTCGGAGGGACTTCCCTATGCAGCTGGACCTCGCCTTCCTCGCTGCCGCCTCTACCTTCGGCGTCGGCAACCTCGGTGGCCGATGGCATCGCCTCCACATCGTCGTCCTCGAAGATGAGGCCGCTGTCTGCAAAGGAAACCCCAGGGTAGCGCCCGAGGACCCAATCTCGGACCTCGGTAGCGCCCATTGTGTACCCTGGGGCGATGGCGTTCTTGATCTCCTCCTTGAAGGCCTCGGAGGACCGATACTTCTTGACCCCTCGGGCTTCGGCTTCCTGAAGGCGGGCCCTCACTTGTGACTTCAACTCCGAGAGCTTCCGTTCGCACTCTCGGCGCTCGAGGGCTAGGTCGCACTCCAGGTGCTCCACCTTCTCGAGGAGGGTGGAGCGCTCGTTGTCTAGGGAGACCTTCTCCCTCTCGCTGGCTTCAAGCTCCCGACACATGGCCTCGGCTCGGAGGGCCAGCTGACCCATCTGGTTCTGAGCCTGCACAGAGCACCGAATATCAGAATGAAAAAAAAATATATATATACATATATAGTACAAGCAAAAAAGAGGCAGGAAGACCGAAGGAGAAGGAGGACCGAAGCTTACCCCCGCCATGTAGATGCACGCCGAGGTGATCAGTGCCGCCGTCCCTTGCTTCTGGGCTTCGGTAGCGTCTCGGGGAAGACTCCCCTTCGTCACCAACTCTCTGGCAACCCGTCCGACGGCCAGAGTGTCGTCTTCCTTCACCGACCATTGTGGGATGAACCCCACCTCAGCCCTCATCGACGGGACCTTCGGGCCTCGGGAGGCAGTGGCGGACGAAGGATCTTGAGCCAGACCGTCTCTGGGAGCAGCAAGGGCTTGGACAGCCTCGGCAGTCGACCCCTCCACCCTGGGCCTCTTCTTCGGGGTCTCGGAAGACGGGCCCGCCTTTTCCTTCCTCTTGGACTTCGGCTGCTGGGGGGCGTCGCGGGCCTTGGCTTCCTTTATCTTTGCCTGTCTTGCGGCGGCGGCGGCCTTAGCCTCGGCTCTGGTAACTTGCACTGCAAGAAGAAACAAGAGGTATTAGTACGAAGGACCGACACTCGAAGGAAGAAGACGGAGTCTAGCCTAACTCACCCGGGCTAAGCCCGAACTTGAAGAGGATGGCGTCGGACTTGAGGCAGTCGGCCTCGACTGGAGAACATCCTTCCTGCCGCCTCGCCATCGCCAACGACTCCGCGTCTGCCCCGAATAGGGCAGGGGCGGAGTTCACATCCCTAAGGTCCGGGATGTCCCAGACCGTGCCGAAGGGCACCCCCTCGGTCGACTTCACAAAGAAGTACTTTTCTTTCCATCCATGGATGGAAGTCGGGTAACCCTTCAGGAGCCGAAGGTCCTTTCGGGGGCAAAAGTAGTACTAGCCCGTAAGTCCCTTACAGGCCTGAAGAAGAAAACAGTTTATGAAGAGTCGAAGGGAGAGAGGCCTCTTGTGCCGAACAAAGAAGATGACGAAGCTTAATGCTTGTCGCCACCCGTTCGGCGTTAGCTGGGTCGGGCTTAACCCATAGTGCCGAAACACTTTGGTGAAGAAGGGGTGGAGGGGCAGCCGAAGGCCTGCCTTGAAGGCCTCCTTGTATAAGCACAGCTCCTCGGGGTTCCGATAGCTGGCTCGGTCAGAGGGTCTGGGCAGACGGAGCTCGAAAGCATCCGAAACGCCGAAGGAGGCCCTTAGCTCCTCCAGTTCTGGTTCGTCCATCGTGGAGACGATCTTAAGGGCCTCAACTTCTAGGGGCTCCTGTGTCTGGGCTTGGGCGTCGAGCACCCTCTCCCTGAACTCCTCACCGTTGGAGCCACCCTTGGACCCCGACGGTGAGGCCGCTGACGATGAGTCGCGGGAGGAAGGAGAGTCGGTGGAATCCGAGGACATCCCTCGGACTTCCCCAGGACTCCTATACCTACGTCTTGGTCTTGACCTCTCGCAGGACGATGGGCTGTAGCCCGACGAGGAAGACATCACTTACTTGTTGCTAAGCTAAGGAAGAAGAGGACGAGGCTAGAAGGGGATCCGAGGCCGAAGGTGAGCTCTCCGAAGGGAAAAAAGAAAGGTTGCCCCACAAATGGCCCCCCACATTATATAGATGGAAGAATGGCGGTACGACTTCCGAGCATTAATGGC
Organism: Macadamia integrifolia; assembly: GCF_013358625.1. NCBI lineage: Eukaryota > Viridiplantae > Streptophyta > Magnoliopsida > Proteales > Proteaceae > Macadamia > Macadamia integrifolia. The sequence goes on along the minus strand of NC_056567.1, from coordinate 7,277,611 downwards.
ACCGCCACGTCAGGGTACGAAGCCTCGAGGTTTGCGCCCGAGCGGACCTAGCAGGCCTAGCAGACGATCTCACCTTCGGTTGGGAGTTCGGCCAAAGCCGAACGGACCTGACCGAGGGTCCCTCCTTCGGTTGGGAGTTCGGCCAAAGCCGAACGGACCTGACCGAGGGTCCCTCCTTCGGTTGGGAGTTCGGCCAAAGCCGAACGCACCTGACCGAGGGTCCCTCCTTTGGTTGGGAGTTCAGCCAAAGCCGAACGGACTTGACCGAGGGTCCCTCCTTCGGTTGGGAGTTCGGCCAAAGCCGAACGGACCTGACCGAGGGTCCCTCCTTCGGTTGGGAGTTCGGCCAAAGCCGAACGGACCTGACCGAGGCTCCCTCCTTCGGTTGGGAGTTCGGCCAAAGCCGAACGGACCTGACCGAGGGTCCCCCCTTCGGTTGGGAGTTCGGCCAAAGCCGAACAGACCTGACCGAGGGTCCCTCCTTCGGTTGGGAGTTCGGCCAAAGCCGAACGGACCTGACCGAGGGTCCACCCTTCGGTTGGGAGTTCGGCCAAAGCCGAAGGGACCTGACCGAGGGTCCCTCCCTCGGTAGGGGGCTCGGCAAAGCCGAGCAGTGCTGACCGAAGGTCCCACTTTCGACAGGGGGCTCAGTAAAGCCGATCCGAAGCGGCCATAGGTCTTTCTCTCGATCGACCCCAAAGCCTTGGACACTGGTAATGCCAAGACCGAGGGAACAAGTCAACCTCAGAAGATGGTTACTCCCACAGGAAGAAGCTCCTAGTGGAAGTAAGGGGGCTCCTGATACAGCCAAAATAACCTCTCGGTGGGGGCAATGACACGTGTCACTGCGGGGACACGTGTCCTCCGCCAGACGAAGGTTCCAAGAAACCACTCACACTCGAGCACGCGGCTCAATCACCGAGGCACGCCCGCAGAATCACGCGGGATCACGTCGACTGCATGAGGGGAATATTCCCCCAGAAGGTTGGACGTATTCTAGTAGGACTCTAAGAGGGAAGAAGGGGGAAAAAACCCTAAGGCCGAAGAGCTATATAAGAAGGCACGGAAGAAAGGGGAAGGTAAGCTCTAATACCCTCACCATTACTCCCTTATTGAACTGTGCGGCCGACCCTGACTTGAGCGTCGGAGGACTAACCCCGGACAAAGTTCCGGGCCTCCATCGTCTGTGTTTGTGTAGGTTGGACCAGCGGGGTTTTTTGGCAGCAACACAACCTTCATGGATTCAATCCTTGCTGCCCTCAGCCAAGTCCGATTAGAATCGGTGGGAGCTCCTGCTTCTGCTTTGGTCATGACGGGCGAAGGTAAGTTCTTTAGCAACAACTTGGACCTTCCATGGGCCAAAGTAGCCGGAGCCGTCGGCGTCAATGATCATATGTGCTTCATCGGTTCCAAATTCAAAGCTCTCACTACCGAAATCTTATCTCTTCCCTTGCCAACCATCATTGCCATCTCAAGCCACGCATCAACCAACGGCTTCATATAGCGAAAACCCTAACTGTGTCCCATGGTTTCTCAAGGAAGAAGACAATAATAAGGGTTAAGGGCAAATTCATCATCTCCATTGGACCAAGGGTATTTTGGGGTTTATTACAAATTTTTAACACACTTAACGATTTCGCACTCGCGGTCGGGGTATGGTTGATATAATCTACAACTTAGAAGGAAAGAATTTGTAATTATAAACTTCGCAGGGGAGGGTTGTGTAATACCTGAAACATCCAGGGGAGGGGAGTGTAATTTCCTCATAATAAAAATACTAAACATTTGTAGAAACACAACCCTAAAAGCAATGCAAAAGGTAATGGGAAACACATGAACAAACAATGCACATAGGTTTACGAGGTTCGACAAGATTGCCTACGTTCTCAATGAGATGATATTTTGCTTCACTATCAATGGAGAATAGGATTACAAACGCTCGTCTTCACACTTCTCATAATTGTATACAAAGAGTAAATCTTGCTACAAATATATAGCGAAAAAGTGACTGCCTTTCTGTCGAAGGGCTTGCACCAATACTCATTGGATTAAACTGAGACTGAATATAGGACATCATACACCAACAACATTATAATCAATAATTTGGATATTAGAATTACGTAATTGTATTTTTGCCTTCTTTTTGTTGAGACATTACCAAGCTTTCCTTTTTCTAAATATTGGTTTACTTAAAAATTTCCCTCAATTTCTTGTATGTTAGAGTTATAGTTAGTAGCATGGTTTTAAGTATCGGCCGTATCACCAATTCAGATCGATTACCCATATTGTTTAAGGTGTAAAATAGTTGTTTTTTTTTTTTTTTTTTTTAATGCAAGGGTAGAAATGAGCGATACACTTCGATTGAATTTGATTTGAATCGGTATCGGTATCAGTACTAAATCCTTGGTTAGTAGTTTTCAATTGATATCCAACAAATATTTAAAGCACATGGAAAATCTTGCCATGTCAGATGTGAGAGAGAAGAATTGGAAATACCCATAATGAACATGATTTATATTTTCATAGTTCAGATTGATTTGTATTTTCATAGTTCAGATATGTCCATGAATAAAAACAACCCATGAACCGGACCACTCACTCATCAATCCATTTTTTGTTGCAACTCAGTAAAAGTAAAAAATTCTACCAAAAAAAATTGAAAGTAGAAAATCAATTAAATGAGTTGACTTGGCCCCAAAAATTGAATTTTCGTGAATGATTGTTCATCCATGGTTTATGACAAAAAATTTGCATTTTAGTGGGTTAGGCCACTATACTACACCTCCGGTCTAACCGGGTCGCTCATTTGGTTTTATCTTCGAACCATTTTTGCATCATATGTCTCATACAAACGAATAAAATATTTGAAAATTTAAAAAAGAAAAGAGACACCCGTACAGAGGAGAAGAGAGAGAAACAGAAGAAAACCAAGATAGAGAGGAGAGAGATTGCAGCGATCGAGGGTGCAATCTAATTCTCAGAGAAGAGCGCGAGAAATATATGTGGAGAGAGAGAACGAGAGAGAAAAAAGAAAAAAGAAAAAAGAAAAAAGAGGAAAAATAAGAATAAAAATTAAAAGCGAATGCGAAGAGAGAGAGAGAGAGAGAGAGAGAGAGCGAAATCGAATTAAAAGCATTTGAAGGAACATACGAGGAATCAAAGCTAAGTCTCTCTAGATGCAAACGCTGAATCTCAATCAATCTTACTCACACAAGCTCGAAAAGGTCAGATATCTTTCCTTCTGTTCTCAATTTTTTTCCCATCTCCTTAAGCTTTCGTTTTCCGGTTCTATGTATTGGTTCTGTTTTCTGCAAAATTTTGACCTACGGTCGAACCATTGAAGTTATTTCCAACTCAAATCTTTCGAGTGATCCGTTGTGTTAAGCTTGTTTCTTGATCTCAGAGCAGAGAGAGAAGTTGGGTACCTACTTTTCTTCCTCTTCTTCTTCTTTTTTTTTTTGTTTATTTTTTTTATATACATTTCTGACCGAATGATGGTATTTTTTTGGACTTATAGGGAGGAGGGTCTCAAGGTTTTTTTGCAGTTCAACGAGAGTGAATTTTTAAATTTGAAGCGTAGGGTTTTGATTTTTAAAAGATCGGAACTTAGGTCCCCCCCCCCCCCCCCCCCTTTTTTTTTTTTTTTTTTTTTGAGTTCGGGGTTGAAGGGATTTAGTGAGTTCGGAAGTTACTGATATCTCTGTTTGAAGGTTTTGTTATTTAGTTACTAGGGTTATTGTTCTTGAAGATAGGATTTGTGTCTGCATTGTCTGGTTTGCACATGGTGGAATTAAAGCCAGGTTCAGGTGGGTGCAGGTGGCGCTATTGGAAACAGGGAAAGCCCTAATTCAATTGGTAATAATTGGGGGTTTTGGCGCTTCACGGTTTTGTATTTGCAGAAAAGACAATTGGCTATTGTGGAAGTCTTATATGGACTCCATGTTTTGAGAAATGCAACCTTCGCAGGAGCAATCACGGATCAATCTTGGTGACTTGAAGGCACAGATGGTGAAGAAGCTTGGCCCAGAGAGGTCAAAGCGTTACTTCCATTATTTGAATGGACTGTTGAGCCTTAAGTTAAGCAAAGGTGAGTTTGATAAGCTATGTCATCGGACTCTTGGAAGGGAGAATCTCCCTTTGCACAACCAGCTGATACGTTCAATTCTGAAGAATGCTTGCCATTCTATGGTCCCACCTCCACATGTTTACGAGAAGGAAGGCTGGAAGTCAAAATTAGGAGCTGGAAAGAGATCTCCTTCAAGAGAAGGTAGTGGGCCCTCACCAACTCCAGTGATTTGGTTAAATGGGAATATTCCGGCACATTCGCTCCAAAAGACCAAGTCTGGGATTCCAGACAGGAAGCTTACAGATCGACCGAGCTCTCTAGGACCAAATGGGAAGGTTGGGTTTGAGTTTCCTTCTCAACAATCAACTACTACAGATGACAGCATCAGGATTATTACGGAAAATGGGGATTTGAAGCCATGTGACTTCCATAGGCCTGTCCAGCATCATCAGGGCCTTGCGGAGCAACCTGAAATCGAGTGTAAGTTTTCACTTCAGCGTCCACACAAAAAACAACGAATTAATAGATCACTGGATGATCCAGTTTCTGTACATAGCCAGCTTGAACTTGAAGTAGTTGTCGTCACTGAAGATGGGGAAGAGTTGGAGCAGGCCAACATTTCCAGCTCCGCCACTAGAAGTCCACTTAGGGCTCCTCTTGGGGTTCCATTTTTCTCAGCTAGTATAGGTGGGGCCCGCAGGGCTTTGCCAATTCCGAGCAGGAGTAGTTTTGCTAGTTATTATGACAGTGGTGAATTATCTGATATGGAGACATTGAGGAAACGTATGGAGCAGATTGCAGAAGTACAGGGCCTTGAAGGGGTGACAACAGACTCTGCTAATTTGTTAAATAATGGGTTGGATGCATATTTGAAGCAGTTGATCTGGTCTTGCATTGAGCTAGTAGGAGCAAGATCTGGACATGAGCCATCAGTGCAATCTGTTTACAAGCAACAGACTCGGGATAAAGTCATTAATGGTATCTTGCCGCGTCATCAGTCACATATGCCAAGTAGCAGTGGGCCCTTGGAAGGCACCCAAGAACACATAAGCCATTGTCCGATATCTTTGCTTGATTTTAAGGTTGCAATGGAGCTAAATCCACAGCAGCTTGGAGAAGATTGGCCATTGCTGCTGAAAAAAATTTGTATGCACTCATTCTTGGAATAAAACATCCAAGGCAAACCTTGGTTTCTCCAAAGCTATGGTTGGGTGGGCCGCACTAGTTCAAGGGGTCAAGCAGTTATTGATGGACACTATTGACACAGTGACCGCTCCGTTATGGCAGTGATGGACCAGACAAGCAACCCCCGGGATAAAGTTTCTGTCCCTTCCAAGATGAACTGGGAATCAGAGCAGGAAGTCCTTGTATTATCCTGCTGCTGGGCCATACTCAACCAGGAATACATTTAACAGCAATCACTCAGAAGGTTATCTCAAAAGAATTTACCTATGTTTGGTTGCACTGCTGTATGTTAAGCATTTGTGTTGGTTGTCTCCCGCCATCACTGCAGATCTCGAGTTTTTTTGTAATTTACAGCAAATGAAGAGGAAATTTAAGACCAGTTTTGCAGTAATATTGTTGTGTAGCTTGGTATAAGGTAAAATCACATCATGTAAGGATGGCAGTGTTGCAGTGTATGAAATATCAAAACTGAGAATTGATTTGAGTCCAAAATTAACAACACATCTCATCCCAAATTATTTTAGATGATCTAATTATTTAGTATGAGTATCCCAACAGATTTATACTCGAGAATCCAAATGTTCTGAATTTCTCTCTTTTCTGTAATGTAAACTTTGCAATACTCAGCTGATCCTTTAGGTGTCAAATTTCCTGGATTTTTTTTTTTAAATTTTAATTAATTAATTAATTTTTTTGTAAATCTTTTTCTGATGTATGTATGATCCAAAATTTATCAAATCTAAATATTCAATTGGGTGGAAAGTAACTGTGGTAGCTTAGTTTATATTCTCTGTGGAGAACTAGTTTTGGTTGTTATTTGAGCTGGGTCATGAATTATTTATAAAACATATGGAACAAATTCAGCTTTGGTCATAGAAAGAAAGCTGAAAAGGTAAAAAGATTTTGTTTTCTCCTTTAAATATATCAACAAAGACTTATAAACTGAGAGAAAGAAATAGAAAGAGAAAACAAAAGGAAAAAATTGCCTTCCATCCACCTAGCATGATGATCCATGTCGTACTTTGCTACAGTGATATTTTTAGATGGACCATATGCAACGTATAATTGTATCTGCATTCTTCAGTTTGGATGATCGCTCCTCTTCACCTTGCAATTCTAGTGCTGGACTGAAAAACAATTAAGTCGGAGGGTCTAAATAGTTCACAGCTATGTATATTTTAAGTTGGGATAAGATTATGATAGCTATGTACATTTTAATTATAAATGTTTGTTCTGCAGAAAATCCTCGGTTGTACTAATTTAGAACTATGGACCTTTTGGCTGCTGACTTTTTTTGGGTTCTTTTTGACAGCTGACATATTGAATACTTCTTGTCAGTAGTTGCTGCTTGTTATTCTTCTTCAGAAATAGATATTGGGAGCATTATTTGCTAAATATTTCTTCATAGGTTTTCATTTTTCCAGTTAAGAGTGTGTTGATACTTTGTCCAATTATCTTCTTGTTTAAAACACCTCTGTTAACCTGAAACCATTTTCTTTTGAATCTTTAGTGTTGAATTTTTTGGGTCAATAAAAATGATAGAAATGATTAGAAAAAAGCCTGCGATGCAAGTTCCTTGCAGCAGGCATATGTCTGAGTTAACAGTTGATGAAGTAACCTTTTTGTATTGAAGCAATTTGCCTTTTGCACCAAGGTCTCTGAGAAACTTGACCTCTACTAAGGAAACTGAAAAAACAAATGCAGCTGATCAATTTTGCGACCCACAAATAATGGTTGTGTCATCGTGAGGAAGGAGGACATGTATGGATGGTAGCTGGGTTCAGCGGTTCTTGGAGCCTTTCTCATCTGATCAAAGAACTGGCAGGCGGTTTATCGTCCTATATGACCTTTATTTTGGGTGAATACATTACGAAAAGAAGAAGGGGTTACAAGGAGCCCCCTAAAAAAGGGAAAAAGAAGAAACATTATAGGAGAACAATACAAAGCAAGGCAAAACCCAACCGTCAAGGAGAAGGGGCAGGGGGCTGCAGTAAGGAGTTGGACAAGCCTTAGGATACAGCAGTAAGCCTATTCCTTGTGGAATCATCTACACTACGAGGGGAGACAAAAGATAGCTTGCTACTAACATAAAAGGAGATGTATATCTTTATTTGCTCAAAGGATCTTGAGTTAGAGGACCATTCTCTGAGATTACACTCCATCTAAATATGATTGATGGCGGCACCAAAGGCAAGCTTATTGACGATGTCTTAGATTGACTTTCCGGTATAATTCATATCCATCTAGATCTATTCTTTTGCTAATGGAAGAATACTCCTACTTGGCCAGGATTTACATAGGAGCCTTATCTAGACTGCGGAGAAGGGACAAGTAAAAAGTAGGTGCTCCACATCTTTTGAAGTGTTCTAATAGAGCAGAAGGGAGGAGAGATAAGGATATATCGATGAATGAGAGAGTACTGATTTGGGAGGCAATTGGAGAGGGCCCATCAAACGGTAAAATTGTAACGGGGGATGTTGCTTTTGAGCCAAACAGCTAGGGAAGAGTTCGATGAAGTATGTCTAGGGACGATGCCAAAGTTAGGGGAGCAAAATTATGAAAGTGATGGGCTTGACTTGGATGATGCAAAAACATCAGCATATATGCTGAAAAAATGAGGGCAAAGGTAGAGAGCAGAGCCTAGTTACAAGCTGATCAAGAAAGATTGATGTAGGTGGCTGAGGGAGCTGGTTCATCTAGATAGGCTAGAGAAGAGCTTGAGCCACAGGGGAGGAGGAGGATGTTGAGACATAGAGCGCCTGAGATTCCATTCAAGAGGTTTCAGAGTTTGAGGGCCCAAGCCCGAGCCCGACCGCGACCAC
>NC_056567.1:7214600-7269518 GCF_013358625.1 Macadamia integrifolia | reverse complement strand
CGCCCTCGCCCTCGCCCTCGCCCTCCAGTTCGTGATCGTAATGTTGAGATCCTTTGGGTTGATCAAAGAAGCTCAAATAGGTGTGGACCAATGTAAAAGAGAAAGTGCGGATAGCTTTCTCCAAGTGGGCTTTCTACTATAGTATACCAGCCAATGCCACCACAGGATCATTTTACCAGAACATGTTGGATAAGATAGGTATTGCTGGGCTAGGTGTGTAGGGGCCTAATGCATATGAGATGTATAGTGTTTATTTGACGAAGCAGAAGTAGGAGTTGTTAGATTATATTGAGTTGAAGCCAATGTGGGAGTGTTATGGAGTGATTGTGATTTGTGATGTGTGATGTGTGATGTGTGATGTGTGATGTGTGATGGTTGGACTGGATCCACTAGACATTCCATCATAAATTTCATAGTAAATTGTGATGGGAGGACTATGTTCCTCAAGCCAGTTGATGCATCCAAAGGAAAGAAGGATGCAAACTATATTTACAAACTATTGAAAGAAGTGGTGAAGGATGTTGGAGTAGAGAACGTGGTGCAGGTTGTCATGTACAACAAGAGCAATTTCAAGAAGGCTGGTGAAAAACTAACGAACAACCCCAGATACCATCTATTTTCGACTCCTTGTGTAGCCCATTGCATTGATTTCGTGTTGAAAGATACGGAAAATCTGAAGATTGTAAAAATCATTGTTGGGAAAGCAAGGCAGGTGATGACCTTTATTTATAACCATGGGTTTGCACTACACTTTTTGAGGAACAAATGTGGTGGTGACTTGGTGAGGCCAAGGGTGGCACATTTCGCGACAAAATACATTGCTTTGAAGAGGTTTGAGACGAAGAAGTCTGGACTTAGGTCCATGATTGCTTTAGAGGATTGGTTTGATTGAGAAGGGTCGAATTCTCGTGGAGGTCTAGCAGCTTAGGCCCTCTATTTCTGTTGACTAGTTTTGGGATGACCTCAAGAAGGTGGTAAAGATATTAGATCCCATTGTCACCGTCTTAAGAATGGTGGACTCATAGAATATGTGATGCAAATTAATCACCAAAAAATGCTTATTTTATTAGGATTAAGTCTAGGGTTGGGTTCCATACATGTTGGGCCTTTGATCCCATGTGTTTTGAGTGTAATAGACCACTTTTACGAGTCTAAAAGGGGGGTTCTGGGATTACTAGTTAGTTTCATTTTCTTATTAGTTTCCTTTTTAGTTGGGGATTGATGGGTTATTTAGTTTCTAAATCCACTTTATTTAGTTTCTAGTTTTAGTACTTTTAATTCCTAGTTTCTATTTCCAGTTTTAGTAACTAGAGGACCTTCTATTTTATGAGTTTCTATTTCAGTTTTTGGAAACTAAAGTTAGTTTCTTTTTTATGTAACCCCTATCATTATTATAAATAAAGAAGAGGGCTCCCATTAAGCCTCGAATGTTTTTTATTGAATAAAAAAATATGCTGTTGCTGCCGCTGGTCTCTGTTGAGGCTGTTCTTTGTGTTTGATCAAGGAAGAAAGGTTTTGTGTCTGATCCAAGCGACTCCTTGCGGCGTGAAGTCTAGGAAGGTTCTACCATTTCTTCTTTCTTATTTCTCAAGTGTTTTACAAGTACTATTACTGCTCCACAGTCCAGGTATTTAGACATTTAATTCTGTCCAGAAATTCTCAATTTTAACAATCGGTTTTTCTGGTTTGAAGCACTTCTGATTTTTGGTTTGGACTACAACTTGGGTCGGGTCATTCGCTCTTTGGAGGCTTCCTTCGATCCAAGTATGAGGTCATTCTGACCTAGGATATTGAAGTAAAGTAATCTGATACTATTTTTAAATTTTGGTTTTAGAAACCCAGTTTTCTACCTACTGACCTCTCACTGATCTGAGGAATCAGCCACCTGATGGGGCTCAACTTTTGGTCGACTGTTAAACCAGATTAGGGGAGAGTTTGATCCTAGTTTGAGGACTATCAGACCAGCTGTTTGACTGATCTGATATTAATTTCAGTTCTGGCCGTGTGTTATTCTGCCCAGATTCCAGATCTGGTTTGGTTGATCTGTTTCTGTGTTCTTTCCTGATTGATGGTGAGTTGTTTCTTTCAAATACCTGTTACTGGTTAGTCCTATTTGTTGGTATACTTATTTTCTCAGGAATTCCAGAATTCTGTGCTTAAACTGGTTTACAAGGACTGTTTAGTTATTATTTCTGAACTGTTGCCTACTGTCTGCTATTGGGTGATTATTGGTTGTTCTTTGGTTTACAAGATCCTGTTGTTTGAGTCTAGTTTGGCTTGTCAAATCTAGTCCTACATTAATATGGCCACCTTACTAGCCTTATGAGCAGCTATTGAAATGATGGAGGTGGAGATGGAGGTGGAGGTGGTGTACGAACGGGGTAATGCAAGGTTTATTTCTATAATCAAAGGCTGGGAGAGGGAACTCATGCATCCTCTACATAAGACTGATGAGTTCTTTGTTTTTACTGTATTCACCTTGCTTCAACTTATAAATTTTGACATTTAGTTGTTCATTCACCACTTTGTATTATTTAATTTCAACATATTACCTAAATCCAAAGTACCAATACTAGCATAGGCTTGCAATGAGACTTGATCTCATAGATGTAGTTCACGTAGTGGTAGAGAAGCTTGAGGCAAACCCAATGGCTCAGTTTATTACCAATACAAAGGTGAGAGTGGTAGTTAATAAATTATGTAATTATTAACTCAAGAGTATTGATGTTAAGTTGCTAACATTGGTACCAAACACTTAAATGGATACAAATGAAAGCCTTTAGGGATGATATTGGGAGTTTTGGTCGGGTGGCAGCTGTTCCAGGTTGGGATGGCACTGGTGTTGGTTGGTCCAATGACCTTAATCTTTTTGTTCATATTTAGATATGCCCCATTGTATACCATCACCTAACAATACTCTTAATGCTCTTATGCAGCTGAATGGTGGGTGCAGTATGGAAGAGACTCATCCAACATGTCCAGAGTAGTAATTAAAGTGCTTTCCCAGACATGTTCCGCCACTGGGTGTGAGCGCAATTGGAGTATGCATAACCTTATACACTCCAAGAGATGAAATTGATTTGGTGCTAAGTGGCTGGAGGACTTGGGGTATGTGCATTATAATATGAGATTAAAAGAGGAGCATAAACGCCTTGGCATGGAGAATGACAATAGCCTAATTGAGTTGGCCGAAATCTTCCATATGGACGAAGATGAGAATGATCTCCTTTATGAGTGGGTTAAAGATTGGGCTGTGCCACTTTTAGATGAGCTTGGGGGTGGGCCCAACAGCCAAATTGCTTCACAAATGGATGTTGATGTCGAGGACTATATGGTGATAGAGGTAGAGTTCACTTCCCTCACAAACACCCCATCCATTTGAGCTCCACCCTTGTATTGGAAATGATGAAGAAGAAGAGCAGTGGTCAACCTTATCATTTGCCACTTAAACACTTGACTCGACCTAGGGCCATGATGATGGTGATAAATTAGATGCCCTACATGAGGAGGATCAGATGCATCAGGACCTGGAGCCACAACCAGAGTCAGTTGAATTCATAGGTGAAACTCAGTTCTCCCATGCCATGCAAGATGAGGATCGTGGTTCATGTCCACAGAAAGGCTACGCTTGAGGACCATAGTGGCAGGTCAGACCTCATGAGGAGGCAACTGGCATGTGTATGGGTATTGATATATCGAGCTTGTCTGGCGCAATGGAAGCCATGAGTTTGGGAGCGAGTAGAGGATCTGGGCATTAGCATGCACCATAATTCATATACTTGAGCCGTAGTCCGATACATCTTGTTAATAGTGACTTTGAGATTGTTGGATCAGCATTGCATTATGGGTATCCACCGTATGGTGTATATGCTGGTGGACCATCCTTTGAGAGAACTAGTTCATTTGGATATGGGGGTGGGCAATGGTGGATCTTCTTCTTCATTTAGACATAAAGTGGGTTCAGGTGGTGGGTCATCTTTTATCGACATCTTATGCTTTCCAGCCCAACCATGTGTGCCACCTCCACTTCCTTTTAATCTGAGTGAGCCATTCCTTAGGTTGGGATGCTTCACAGATGTTGATGATGAGTCTTATAGATGGACAGTGATGGACTTTCAAAAAAATTGGGACCAAAACATGTCATGGGACTCATATGTGTTGCATTCAGAGGAGTGCCTACGACATCTGCAGTGGTATGCGACTCGTGGATTGGAGGCGCCTAGACACTCTACTTGGAATTGAGTAAACAACAACAAGCATAACCTTATCCCATGTAAATGGGGTACACTACATGGATCCAAAAGGAAATTAAAGAAACAGCAAAAGAAGAAGCAAAAAAGAAGTAAAATGGGGATAAGAGAAGAATATAGGGCAGAAATCAATGATGCATCATAGGAACATCCCCTACATCTAACATTATTACTTGTTTTGCAATTCTAAAGTATGTTTTACTTGTTTTAATCATTTATTTCCATTTTCAATATGTAATTTATATGTTGACCTAGGCTAGTGTACAGTGTAAACAGGCGTACACAAGTAAACTTGGCTCAACACCATAAGTAACATTTGGGTGTTTTTTTCGTATGAAACTAATTCATGGATTAGGTTAGAAATATATAAAAAAAAAAAGTGTTTGGGGTTTGAAAACCATGGTTTCTATCGAGCCATGATTTTTTTTTATTTCGTAGGATCTTCCCAGGTTTCGACCAAAATTTCAGTTTCGACCCTAGTCAAAACCTGAGATTAAGAACCATGATTGGATGCTCTTGGGGAGGACTTTGAGGATAAGTAGAAAATGAATGGAGAGAGAGGGTAGCCTTGATGAATACACATAGTGGAGGTGAAGTAGCTGGCCACAATGCCATTGATAAGCATAGAGAGGAGAAACAATGGTCGATCTAATGGACAAAAAATGAAGGGAAGGCCATCTTGAAGTCCCTCCTCAAGGAGTCAAAAGCTTTGTGGATGTTCATCTTTATGAGGGTGTTAAGAGAGAGTTTTTCTATCTCAGACTCAGACAAGTTCATTACAAAGGACATTATTAGAGATGCTTTTTTTGGCGATGAAAGCTGATTGGTTGTCACTAACAAGAAAGTGAACCACCAACTGCAGCCTATTTTTAAGGACTTCGGCACTGAACTTGTACAAAAGGTTGCATAGGGAGATGGGCCTTAAGTTGGCCATAGCAAAGGCACCTTCTTTCTTGGGGATAAGGCAAAGGAAATGATGATTAGCCCTTTGGTTTGGCTAGGGTTGAAGAAGAAACTCTGGAGGGCCTTGATGAGATATTCATTGATGATGTCCCAGCAGGAAGAGATGAATTCCATATTGAAGCCATCAGATTCAGGGGCTTTGTTTGCCTTGTGAGAGGCAACAACCAAAATCGTTTCATCTAAGGGAATAGCTTGGAGAGAACCAATGAGGTGACTAGGAATGAACTTGATGAGAAGACCCTCAAGGATAGGATCAGTGGGAGCTATGAGGGAGGGCCGAAAGATACTCAGCAAAGTAATCAATTGCTTATGCTTTTGTCTTCAACACTGTGGAGAGAGGAACCATCTTTGGCAAGAAGTTTGGAGATGGAGTTGGTATTGGTTCTCGCTTTCATAGACCTGTGAAATTAGGCCGTATTAGAGTATCTAAGTTCCAACCATTTGTTTGCATTGATACGACCTTTGATGGTGCGTAGATATCACATGTGCTTAGCTTACAGGTAATAGGATGAAACATCTTACTCCTAAGACCTTTAGTAAATACATCAGCCAATTGTTCACTACTAGGAACAAAGGCATAGTGATAAGACCCATATCCATCTTCTCTTTGATGAAGTGTTGATCGATACCCACATGCTTGGTTCAATCATGCTGGACAGAGTTGTGAGCAATGGTGATGGCAAATTTGCTATCACAAAAGAGTTTCATAGGAAAGGTAGCAAGGACAGCCAAATATGTGAGAAGACCATAGAGCCCTATAAAGCCATATAAGCTCACAAATGCCATGAGCCATAGCACAGAACTCTGCTTCAACACTTGACTGGGCAACCACTGCCAAGGTTCGAAAACTCACCGAAATCTTGGATATTTCGGCATATTTTTTTTAATCGAGACAAAATGGCATACGAAATATAAAAGTACATAATTTCGGTCACATTTCGGCCATTTTGGCCCAAAAAATGCACTGTTTTGTCGAAATTTGACCATCACGGTTATTTCATTTTGTTCCTTTTGCTAATTTCGGCCACTTCAACCATTAGCCTCCCAAAAGGGCTAGCAAAATACATGGGAAAAAGTACACTATCTCGACAAAATTCTGGTGAAATTTCTGTATTTCAGTGGTTTTGAAACCACCGAAACACCAAAACGAAACGAGTTCTTGAACCTTGACCACGTCTTGCTTCTTGCTTTGCCATCTAACAAGGTTACCACCAACAAAGGTGGAGTACCCAGTGGTAGACCTACGGTCGTTAGGAGCACCTGCCCAATCAATGTCAGTGAAGACCTCCACTCTAACGTGATTATGAGAAGAAAAAAGATGCACGTCTTGGGGCAGATTTCAAGTAATGGAGAATGCGCAACACATCTTCTATGTCAAGGCTTGTATGATAAAGATAGATCAAACGCCCCATTAATCTTTGGTATCTCCCTTTGTCCACAAAATCCCCTTCCTTGCTACTCAGGTGACCATTAGGTTCAATAGGAGTATCTGGCAGCTTGCACCCCAACATACCTGTCTCAAAAAGAAGGTCAAGCACATACTTCCGTTGAGACAAGTAGATTCCACGAGTAGACCTGGCAACATCAATGCTAAGGAAGTAACGAAGCTATCCTAGATCTTTGATCTCAAATTCCTCACTCAAGTATCTCTTGAGACGAGAAATCTCTGCTAGATGATCACTAGTAACAACAATATCATCTACGTAGACGATCAAGATAGCAATCTTCCCACCAGATCTCTTGATTGAACAGAGTGATCTCCTGGTAGTCAATCTCATAAGTTTGGCTAAAGTCCTTGGCGACAAGTCTGGTCTTGTAACGATCCATTGTACCTTCAGCATTCTGTTTCATTGTGAAGGCCCACTTACAACCATCATCTTCTGTGAGGGAAGACACATTAGGCCCTATGTGTGCTGCCTGCCATTGTGAATCTGCACTCGCTTCCTGCAAGGTATGGGGAGTAGACACAGAGGATAGAGAGGACACAAAACTATAGTAGGATGGAGAAAGTGAATCATAACAGTTTTAGCAATAGGATGTGCAGTACAAATCATAATGCCTTTATGAAATGCAATTGGCAACTCAAAAGAAGGATCAACACTACCAACTAGGACATCAATGAAAGGGGAAAGAGAATTTCTTGGGTCTAAGGGGACAAGATCAGGCTTGAGAGGAGACAACTGATGTGGTATGGTAGGTGTTGGATGTGTAGTGGTCTGAGTCTGTTGTCTGCGACTATAAACACGCAATTCTAGTTGAGGCCGAGCCGAAGTAAGAGTGTCAATCTCCCCCTGAAATGGGACACAAATAGAGATAACAAGTTCAAGAGGCAGCACATCTTCCACAATGGAAGAAGACTCCCCCTGAAGGGGTGTTGCAGTGTAGTAAGGCCCAGATTCATGAAAGATAGCATGCAAGTCACAAACCAACGGTGAGTGGGAGGATGAGAACACCGATAACCTTTTTGAGTAGGAGCATACCTTGGAAAAATGCATCGGAGACCACGAGGATCAAACTTCCTGTGAGGATGATGATCTCGAGCATAGTAGACACGACCGAATACATTAGAAGGAACAGGAAAAACAGCGGAGCCCTGGAGAAGATTGAAAGGGGAGCGGAAGATGAGAACCCGAGAAGGCATTCGGTTGATTAGTGAGAACCGCATCACTTCAGCACTGGGGAGGAACATGCATCTCAAACATAAGAGAGCATGCTACCTCACAAAGGTGGTGATTCTTCCGCTCAGCAACACCATTATGAGCCAGAGTATCGACACAACTAGTCTGATGAATCGTCCCATGAGTGGAAAGATAAGCTAGAAAGGACCCTTCGAAGTATTCACAACCATTATCACTTCGAAGGATCTTAATGGTAGCACGGAATAGAGTCTTAACCATTCAGTGAGAAGCTAAAAGCAATGAAAGGTCTCGCCCTTGGTTCACATTATATAAAACCAAGTGGTTCAAGCATTATAGAAAGGAGATAAACCACCGGTAACCATTGACAGACACATAACGTGATGGACCCTAAATATCAGAATGTATCAATGAAAAATGAGTGACATTTTTTTTCTTCAGAAACAGAATAAGTGATCCAAGTTTGTTTAGCCCATACACATGCTTCACAAGGAAAAAAAAAAAAGACTTGAATTTCAATGCTTAAAAAGGAAGGAAAAGCCTAGCTAAAGTTCTCAAAGGAGGATGATCCAACCGACGATGCCACTGTAGTGACTTAGAAATGGGAGGTGTCATAGAGGATGTCTGAAGAGGTTTACTAGAGACCAACGTTGAGTCATTATCAAGCAGATACAGGCCACCATGCACCCTACTATAGCCAATCATTGCCCTTATCAGCAGATCCTGAAAAACACTTTGAGACAGGAAAATGATGAATTTGCTATTAAGACTGGAAGTAAGACCACTAATGGACAATAGGTTTGTAGGGAAAGATGGAACATACAAGATAGTAGAAAGGGATGAAGGAGTACAACTAACAGAGCCCTTTCCCAAAATTGTGGAAGAAATCCCATTAGCCAATTTGACTTGACCAGTACAAGGACAAGTAGTGTATTGAGAGAAAAGAGACAAGCAACTTGTCATATGATCTGATGCCTCGGAGTCTATAATCCATGGGGTAGAATTGGCAAACATGGTATGGCCATAGAAATAGGTACCTGATCCAGAAGGGCTGAAATGTGCAGAGCTCGCAGTGGCAAATGTAGGGAGTTTGGATGTGTCAGTAGGCGTCAAAGGGTAGTAAGCTCATCAAATGACAGAGAGGCTGGTGAGATGTTAGGAGTAGAGTCAGAGTCGGGGACCTCAATATGGTTGGCCTTACCAAGAGTACTGCCACGACTATTCCCTCGCCCTTTGCCAGATGTATCAGCAGCACGGCTATGAAGCTTCCAACAGTGCCCCCTTGGTGTGACGCTCCTTGCCACAGTAATCGCATTTCACTGGAACTTTGGTAGAGGTGCCACCGGACTATGGGGCTACTTGAGGGACTGAGTGCCAGAAGCAAGTGCAGATTGCTTGATGGGAGCAGCAATAGGATGTGGGAGCATAGTGGTATGATGGCTGTCCTTAAGTAAATCGCAGCATAAGCCTAATCCAAGATAGGAAAGGGAGTACGACTCAACTCCACTTTCATCCCTACCAGGAAGTCATAGACCCGGATCTTGTCCTCTCGTTTATGAAATTCGGTGACATCAATAGGAGTGGAGAGAGTATACTCCTTATAGAAGTCTAGCTCATTCCGCAGTGTGCGCAACTCGTAGTAGTACTGTGATAATTTGAGCCCTCTTTGCCTCAGGTCATGGACCTTTTGGCATAGTTCAAAGACCTGAGCATCATTCCTCGGTTGGGAGTAAATCTCCTGTATAGTTTTCCAGATCTTCGTAGCGGAGTTATAAAGGAGATAGCCATGTGAAAGCTGTGGCTATATAGAGTTGACAAGGAAGGCTATAACAAAAGAGTTGACACACTCCCACTTGTCGATCTCAGGACCTGTGGTTGGACGCTTCGAGGTTCAACTGATGTACCCATAATAGCTGTGGGACTTGGTGGAGGTACAAATCGAACATGACAACATAAGGTAGGTAGTCCCATTAAGCTTGATAGCAGAAGGAGGAAAAGTGGGAAGAACCGAGGTGTCTCCACCAGTGGAAGCAGAGGAGCTAGTAGATATGGTTGCAACTCAAGTGGATTATGCTAATATAGAAGCACCAACTAGAGGCAACAGAAGCCCTAAAAAGCAGGGAAAAACGTTGAAATGCCCAAAGATCAATAAAGGGTGAAAACCCTGACAAATTGATTTTGGGGATAACTCTAGAACAGAGTCTTGAGACAGAAAAGTGGCTAGTACATACCACTACAAGGATCGGTAGTAACAATCACAACCATCATTAAGACGATTGGTGCATCAAACAGGGAAAAAGTACATTGGCATAAAAAAACTTGATCAGGGTGGAAAAAACCCTGAAAATCAATGAATGGAAAGAACTGGGTCTCTCAGATCATTGGAGAAGGGAATCTGAGAGCCCGGAAAAAGAAGGAGAAGCTAGTGGTTCTCTTGGTGGTTTAAGGAACTACCTCTAGAGAGAGAGAAGGAAGAAGAAAGGAGGCACTGAGAGAGAGAAAATCGAGAAAAAGAAAGAGATTGAGGGGAAAGGGAGCCCTTAGGGTTTTGAACCCAAAGGGTTTGAAAACATGTTGGATGGGGTAATGACTTGTGTTTAACATGACACCGGTCCTCTTTATTTATAATAACGGAGGGAAAGGTTTAGAATATTACAAGGACCATTAAACCCCTAATGGACCTGTTTGGAATCTGAAAAACTTCCCTAAAACCCATTGTTACAACGATAGAGAAATGGAAGGTGGAGGTGCAAAAGAAGGAAGGGAGAGGGTTGGGGGAACTGCAGAGCAGTCAGAGGGGGCCATTAGAAGATGGTGACCACTCGACGGACAAAGAGTTACAAGGTTGCCACAAAAGGGTTGACATTTCTGCAAAGGGAGGACTAGTATTAATTATCGACTGATGCAAAGGCATCAAGGTTTTGTGAGGAGAATGATTGTTACCATATATCCTTCATAGGGATGACCAACTTTGTGCCGTCTAGGAGAACTAGATGCATGTTTTTCTCATTGTCGATAACCTCAGCAACGACAACTTTTCTGCCGCCACAAGTAGGGGAGCTAAGACCAAGAGGGGGCAAGGGGCCAGGGATGGGCGAGGAAGGGGGAGGGGGTAGAGAGTGCTGCGGTGGAAGCTGGGGATGGAGACATCATTACCTGAGGAGAAGGCATTACTAGCGGTGATAGGGGCAGGCTTAGGAGAGCATGATTGGGTGTCATGGCCGAACACCTTGTAGACCAAGTTGAGGTGGAAGCCATTCGAAATGGACTTTTTGCTGTAAGGAAAAATCTTTGTCGTCGGCTACTGTGATGGAGGAAAGAGGGAGATCTTCTAATACTTCGACATAGTTCCTCGCAAGAGTCTATCCATTTTCTCTGTTCTCCCCGGAGTATAGGGTTTACCCTTCATTGACCATATGATGTTGACCCCAGCTTCACACCAGAAATGCAGAGGGAGACCGGGAAGTGTGATCCATAGGGGTATAGTGCTAAGGTCGACCCAATGGAATTGAAGGTATTGATCCCATTGACGGAGGAAGATTAGTTCTCTACCCACTTTGCTAGGGTGCCACCCTCTAAGGAACACATCTTGTCATCCTCTTTGTAGAATTTGAAGATGAAGAAACCGTTATCCATCAAGTTAGTTTCCAAAGTCATATAAATTTTCCCATTGCTTGGTCAAAGATGACTTGACAATATTGAATGGAGGTCTAGTGCCAATGGAGTGCCCAACCAAAGAATTTTTGCCATTTAGATGCTTCAAATTCCAGTAACCCAATTGGGTATAGAGTAACCTTGGAGGTTCCGATGATGGTTGTTGGACAGTGTGGAGGGAAAGACCTGCTAGGGAGGGTCAAAGAAGCTTGACTAAAGAGAGAGCTCCAAGCCATCTCTCCAAGGGGGGAGGGGAAGAAGCGGAGGCCAGAGGGGGAGAAGTGATAGGAACAGGGGGGAGAAACTGGTTGGGAGAAGGAAGACCTGGGTGGTGAAGGCCGCACCACACTGAGAGGTCAGCCATACTGGCAGGCACTCAGAAGAGGGGGGGGGGTACTCACCTTGGGGAGGACTAATAACCTCCTTATCCAGTGTGATCATTCTTTTGGCTTCTTCCTTTTTTTTTTTTTTTTGGGTGGTGGGTGGGGGTTGGGGTGGGTTTTTTTTTCTATGGAACTTTGTTGTCTTCCCTCTATGAAAGCTAAAAATGGAAAAATTGTAGGATAGGAGGAAGAGATTCACAGCTAATGGTAATTTGAACTTGCTTTTCTACTAAAGTTGCATGATACATTTATTCGCATTCATTTTGTGCGTGCATGGCTAAAGTGTTGCGGCATTTACTGGAGCTGAATTTGGCTTAGAAGTTATAAATGCAGTCCAATCATTTGAGCATTGAAATGTTACAGTTCATGTTCCCTTTGAATTATTTAACTACTTCGAAAATTATTTATATCAAGAGAATTAACTGCAAATTGCAAAGGCAGTAAAGAAAAGCAATAATGAGGTAATTTCTCTGGAAATTTCTCAATGTGCTTGAATAGTCTGTTTTTTCTTTTGATGGTTGCAATATTTTTCTGCCTTAAACGTTTTGGAACACCAATATTTGACTGACTTCTTCTCACCTGTGTCCTGACAATATTGCAAGGGAAGATGGATCAATGATGGAGTAGCCCTTAATATTTTGATCAAAGGTATGATTTTAGTCCTCTCAACTCTTCTGGAGTAGTTTTTGCAATTTATCCTGCCCACAAATAAGAATTGAGTAGCTTCCACTTTGTATTGCTACTTGGTGTTCTGTTGCTTTGACTGTAGGATTCCTCGCATTAAACACTATATATGTTGTTTTTCAGCAGAAAGGCCTCATATATGCCAAATCTTTTCTATGCTTCCATGCACTATTCATTACTTATCATAGAAATGCTTTTATTAAAGTTTATTTTAGTATTCCTTCTCGCTATTAGGCTCTGGCTGTAGTCGCAGAAATTTACCATTGGCATGGCGTTCAAAATTTAACTATGCTTGTCAATATGTCCTGTATTTTCGCTCTTCATTTATTATTATATTGTGGAATAGCTTTTTGAGTTTTTTTTTGGCTTTATTCATTCCACTGTGCTTGATTGGTGTTATTCAAAACTTTTATTAGTTCTCTTTAACTTTCTCTCCCTCTCTTTTTCTACCCTTTATTTGTTATTCTTTAATTAATAACAAGGGATGGTATTTACCTGGGTCCTTATACAAACAGTACTGTGTCCTTGTCTCATTTTCTTGGTAACAGATGTAAGAGGTTAATCCTTCCACAAGTAATTGTAGAGTATGCGTGGAAAACCGTAGGTTAGTATATCTGGATTTGTATATTTTACTAGGGTTTTGATGGAATATACCTTGCCCTTCTAGGAAACTGCATTGACTTCTTCACCCCCCAGGGGTTTGAAAATTGATGTAATAGACTGACTGTAACCACCAACTTTAGATCTTCTGTTATTTTATTGAAAACATCTAGATCATAATATTATGTCTGGATTCGATTATTCGGCATTCCATCTCAACACTGGTAGACCCAAATTTCACTGATAGGTTGGCTAAGTATGTGACTAATGCATGGTATACTTTGCCATCTAAAGTCTGGCATGGTCCACTTGAGCAAGTACTGACTTCTCCATTTATATGTCCCTGCTGCTGCTGCTCTGTTTTTCCTTGATTATTGTACTAATAATTTGTTGATATTTTAATCTAATGTTTAACCCCCACCCCGAGACCACCACCCCGCACAAAAATCATTATATAAACCCAACCAATCTTGACACTGACTGTAGTCCTTTTGTTTATCATAGGACTGGCAAATGAGGCTCAGTTTGGGCAGGACTGGGTCTAACCAGGGCCGGGCCTGGTGTATGTAAGCCTGCTTACTCAGCCGATATATGAGGACATAATGTTTTTCTCGAGTTATATAAGGATATAATGTTTTCATAGTTATTATATATTACTTATTTTTACCTGGTTTGGAAATAGGATCAGTATCAATGCCCTACATTACGGACAGGGCATTGGCATAGTACTACTACTACTACTACTCCATGCCCTTAGCCGAAACCCATTCCATCATGCCCATATTCTCATACAAAGAGGAGCTGGGTTCCTTGACTTCTTCATGCCCTTGGCCGAAATCCATTCCATCATGCCCATAGTTTCTGTCATGTGGCAGTTTGCTTTGGGCCCAAATTTGACAGAGATGTCTGTATCATCATCTAGTTATGGTTTTCGGTGAGATCATCTAGTTATGTTGAAATTCCATGCCAATTTGACCTCTCCAATTGTCATTTTAGAGGTTGGAAAAATGTTTAAGAAGTCTTAGAAAGTCAGGTGAACAAGGAGGGTTCAATAGGAGCGATTGAACATCAAAGGGTCAAAGAGCATATATGGAGCACCATAAAGTTGTAGGCCACCAAACTTGGCAGGTGGCACATCGAAAGGTTCCCCCAATCAATTAGTTGGAAGGCCAAAGCATCAGTCCACCTACCAAAAAAGTGCAGGGCATGATGGACATATTTTAGTCATTAGAAAATGAGTGCAAAACCTATTGCTTTTTGGTGCAACTCTTAAGAAAGTTGCATTAAGAAAGCATCAGTTTGGTGGCCTACAACTGATGCCCTGCACTTTTTTGCTAGGTGGACTGATGCTTTGGCCTTCCAACTAATTGATTGGGTGATCCTTTCGATGTGCCACCTGCCAAGTTTGGTGGCCTACAACTTTATGGTGCTCCATATATGCTCTTTGACCCTTTGATGTTCAATTGCTCCTATTGAATCCTCCTCGTTTACCTGACTTTCTTAAGAGTTACACCAAACTTGGCAGGTGGCACATCGAAAGGATCTCCCAATCAATTAGTTGGAAGGCCAAAGCATCAGTCCACCTAGCAAAAAAGTGCAGGGCATGATGGACATATTTTAGTCATTAAAAAATGAGTGCAAAACCTGTTGCTTTTTGACGGATTGCATTAAGAAAGTTGATAAGGAGGTTCTAGGGGTGTCTAGGGGGTACTAAGTTGGCCCCTAGAGAAACTTGGTGGTGGGATGTAGAGGTTCAAGTTGCCATCAAGACTAAGAAAGATAATTTTAAGGTTTGGCAAAGGACTGGGGAAGCTGAAGATAAAGAGAGATATGAGGTCACCAGAAACGAGGCAAGAAAGATTATGGGGAAAGCAAGAGCGAGAAAATATGATGACTTCTACAACAATTTAAATACCAAGGAAGGGAAAAAGGCTATTTATAGGATAGCTAAAATTCGAGAAAGGAAGAGCAGGGATCTCGACCATGTTCGATATATTAAGAATGAGGAGGGTAGAGTGCTTGTGAATGATGAAGACATAAAGAAGAGATGGGATGAGTATTTTTGTAACTTACTTAATGGAGACAACCCTAATAGGAGTGGTTCGAGTATTCTGCTTGACAACAGGAATCATAGGTATGTACCATAGTTTTTAAGGCGGTAAGGCGACGGAGGCGTTTGAGGGTCTTTCGGAGCGCCTTAGTCATAACGCGGGTATAAAGCGTCGCCTTATCAACTAAAGCGTTCCTGTGTAATTTTTTTTATAAAACTAATATATTTGGCTCAAATCCTAGTTGAATCCTATTACTCATATGTTAAATAAATATTAAAAGTTTATATTCATACCAATGTAAGATATTCATTAAGAAAACAAATCAATAAAGTGAATAAACTAAGTTCATCTTCATCAATCATCAATCATCAATCATCATAACATATTAACATATAATATAAATACATAATTATGAAACTAAATTATAAATATAAAGAAAAGAAAAGAAAATACAAGTATTTATTATACTTACCTCTATGATGCCAAAATGAGTGCCTAAGCCCTAAGGTCATCCACTATATTTCTACTCCTGTCAAAGAAGAATAAAGCTTACCGTTGCCGGAGCAAGCTCACTGCTGCTGGAGCAAAATGGTCGCCTGGATCAGTGGTTCTTCCTTGTTCCTTGATTTCTTCTCAAAGCTCTTTCTTAAAACCCTTGACAAAATCTAAACCCTGTTTGTGAATCGTGTTTTTGTTTTGTTTGTTTTGGTTATTTTTGGTGGAGTAAAGCTGATCCCATACATCTCAAGTGTTAACAAAACCATACACCTACCAATAAAAAATCTATATTTGGAATCTTTATTAAGTAATTTTAAAATATGTTAAAAAAAAAAAGAAAACCCCATAAGGTGCCACTTCACATAAGGCGGAGCACTGCCTTACCATCTCTAGACCGCATCAGTGCCAAGGCGTTGCTAAGGCGTCACCTTACCAGCGCCTTAAAAACTATGGTGCCATGTAGAAGATGATGTGTCCCTAGTTTGAAATTTCGGTCAAAATACTTAAATTTCAATGAAATATTTTGGTTTCCACACATAATGAAACAAATTAGTATGCAAATTGAGGTCTCTTCAATGTTTTGGTTTTTTCGCCGGCCATTTGGCTATTTTGATGGTATATTTTGGTTTCAACCCTGGACGAAACCAAATTCCTTGAATGTGGCATATCCAAACCATTCAAATTTACTTGTCTGCTCCATGATTCACCTTGCACTTTTGCTTCAGATATAATAGTCGTTGAATGTTCTTGAATTTTCTTTGATAAACCAGAGTTGTAAAACTGGCTTTTGTGCCACATGTCATTGTTTTAAAGGGGCAGAATTTTGCAATATGAACTTGCCAACTGATCCATCACATGTTAAACAAATTTCAAATGAAACTGTTCACTAGAGCCGGACTGTTGAAGTGAGGAAAGACATGCATAGCTAGGCCTTGAATCAAGTTTGACCTCGAAGAGAGCTGTTTGGAGGGCAAGTATCTATGTCGTTGACCCCATTTAGATGGGATTTTTTTTTTGGTGGGGGTGGGGGTGGGGCGGTCTTTTCTTTTTTTCACTATTATTGGTGCCGGTCTGAAGGTCTAGCACACCCATGGTTTAAAGTATCTCCGATACCAATACGATACCTTCTGATACGTATTTTAAATTTAGCTGACCGATACGATACACACCTATACGATACATGGAATTTTTAAAATCTTTTCGTATCAATATATATATCCTACGATACATACCTATATGCACCAATACACTATCAATACATATTGATACTCTATGAAAAATATAAAATCGAGGTGAAATATACGTTTCGGTATGTATCAGTGAGTATTTGTATGTATCGATCGGTACGTATCGATGAGTATCAGTACATATCGGTATCGATGAGTATCGGTACGTATCGGTATGTACCGATACAGTGCGCTATGGTCATATAATGGCCAAGATGGGTATTTTATAAAAAAACACGATTTTTTGAGGGTTTTTGTTCCAAAGTTGTTGCCAGCCATATTTCTCTCTAACTAAAGTGGAAATCAAGGTTGGGAACAAGGATTTTACATTTGTGGGACAACTACAAACCTTGAATTCTTAGTGCGATACCCTCAATTTAGTGTTTATGCATAATACATGTTATTAATAGCTTTTTTTTAATAAATTTTTATACAGAAGTGTTTAAAAAGGTGTTTCATATCCATTTATGTGCGTATCTTTAGCGTGTCTTAGTGTATCTCTGATATGATACAATACCCTCTGATACGTATCTTAATTTTGGTCGACCGATGTGGCGACCGATACCGATACTTTAATCCTTGAGCACACCTTGATCGAAAGCTAGTAGAGAATAGAGGTAGGTGCTGTGGACAGCTTGGGGTCAGATTTGGCTCAATTCTGATCCTACAATGTTCGTGTTTGAAGGATGAGGGTGGTTATACTGCAAATGGTGATGGATGATGATGGCTGAATGTTGAAGATAGTAAGGTGACTTTGGAAAGCTTGAGTCCCACTAGTGCCCAGATGTAGGAGGCACTTCTACATCAGCACTTTGCCCTCCTTTTATGAGGCACTTCTATGATAAATCCTACACATTATATTAGAAATAATGTCCATGACCAACCAAATCTTGTAGAGAGCACGTCAGCAAGAATCTTTTGAGTGGTTTGAACCAGGCTAATAGACCCTAACTACTGTAACTCTACAGCTTCATGTTTATTCAGGGTAGAGAAAGGTACTAGTGCTACCTGTGTATTGAACCATTGATGATTATTTTTGCCTCTAAAAAAAAAAAAAATGATTATCTTTGTGCACTTTCAGAAGACTCCCTTCAATCATCTTGGATGATATCCCACTCTCTTCTTGGAATCCCTCTGAAGGATGTTGTGGGACTGATATGCAACAACAAACAACAATATCCAAAACCTTATACCAACTTAATGGGGGTCGGCTACATGGAGTTTCCAAGCAAGGACGGATGTTGTGGGACTGATATAACACGTAAAATCCTGTCTCCACCCCCCCCCCACACACACACAACAAAAACAAAAAAAATCAAAATAAAATAGAAAACCAATGAAAATGCAGGAAAAGGTTAGTGAAGAACAAGGACAGAAATTCCAATCTAGAGTTTCCTGTAAACAGGAAAATTAATGTGTTTCGCCTTTTCAATTTGTTGATTCACTTTTCAGTCAAATCATTGGCTTTGTTGTTTAATCTATTTCCTGTTATATGTAGCATAGTTGTCAAGGCGTCGCCTAGGCGTCCAGGCGGTTTTCCTGGGGCCTAGGCGACAGCCGCCTTGTTGCACTGCATGTTGCCTTCTGTTTCGGCATTTATTTATGCCAAATGTCATTCAAGTTATTTCATTTACTTAAGATATTATTCATAAATAAGCAAATACCCCCTATTTGAATCCAATAAAAATAGTTTAAAAATCAAATTCCAAAAGGATAAAAAGTCAACCCCCCAGTCCAAGAACAAAAATTGGATTTTGGTTATAGGGACGATTTTCAACTTTTAAATGCTAGGGTTTTTCTCAATTATAAAAATTTTATAAATTCTATCATGTTAAAACATTGCTAAAAACCAAAAGTCCGGTAAAAAAATATTTTGTTTTGATATTCATAAAATTATTTTCATTCAGGTGATTTTAACAGTATTCACGCACTTAAAAATAAGTTTGACTGAAGCATAACTTTGTCATTGCAACTCAGATTTAAGTAATCTTAGACTTGTTAGAAAGCTGGTTTTATATTATAACTAATACAAAAAGTCTCATGCAAAAATAAAATCATTTGACCAGTCAAACTTGTTATAAAATAAGAGCATTTCTCTAAATATTGATTTTTTATAACTTAATATGACTTAATGTTAATTTTTTATGATTTGATGTGGCTAAATGTTGATTTTTAATGACTTGATGTGGCTTAATCTTGATTTTTTATGATACAAGGTATATATAACTTACTAAATAATGTTAGAAAATAGGAAAAATAAAAAATAACACTTGTTCGCCTAGTTCGCCTTAAGGCGGGCGCCTTCTTGCCAAAGCGCTTAGACAACCCTCCGCCGCCTTGGTTCGCCTTGGCGCCGTGATAACTTACTTTCTATAGGCTTGATTGAAAGATTTTGAAAAAGAGGGAAGAAAGTGAGGATTTTGTTACTCTAAATTCTCTTTTGCCTTTTTGGCTTCATTTTTCTGGATAGCTATTTATCATGTGCTAGCAATTAGTATTTTCTGGAGAGTGCCTATTTGCCCAGAAGTGATGTAGGGGTAGTTGATGCTCCACTTTATGGAATGAAATCTCTCATTTGTTCTTCCTGGTTCCTCATGTTGGCAACTGTGTTCATTTTTCAGGGTACAAAACTGATTGTAGTTTCTGATTGTTATCTTGGATTTGAGCAAGAGTACTTGATTGGACCCAGCAACCATGCCAATAGAAATCAAGATCGAGAGTACACATGAGTAAATTGTGAGGGAGAATTACGCAAAGATCACAAAGTCTCCACGCTGAAGTCTCACTAGATACAACGTGAATTTCAGGATTCATGATCTGAAGTGGCACTAAACAAGCCAATATCAACACATGCTTCATAATCAAGTAGCTATGAGGGGTGAGAGATGCTGCCGGAGCTCCTGTTTAACCTTAAGATCCCCAGAAAAATCTACTTGAATGAAACAGTCAATTTTTACATTGGATTGGAATTGCTGCTCTTCGTTGGCGTCTATTTTCATCCGTGTTACAGTATTTTCTACATGGTTTCTGTAATTTCTCTCTCTAATCCCCCAATGCAATTTTTTATTTGATTCAGTTAATACGGTTTCTTCTCCTCTTTTAACTCTTAAACACACTACAGCAGTCTCCGTTGCCTTCATTGATGCCATTATGGCCAACCAAACACTATAGGCAGCACCAAAGGCGGCCTGAAACGATGGCTCTGGGCGGCCATGTTCCACCCAAACATCGCCACTGTCGGGTGGCTCATTTTCATATTGCAGAACTGACTGAACTCTTTGCTGAAGTGCTTTGACCCTTTCATTAGAACTTCATCCCAGCTGCAGCCAGATAAACTGAAAGTCCCTTAGAAACCTAGTACATTGTAGGTGGGATGAGATCTGCTCGTAACCTTGACGCCCACCTGTTAGAACTGGAGCATGAGGCTAGTTCTTAGGGAGACATCGTAGTCTTGCGGTGTTTTGAGTGGTGAGTTGATTTCAGGCAATGGCAGAAGATCTTGAGTTTCTTGAGCTTCTTCTCTAGCTCTATAATAGAGTGTTTGAGCCTGGTTGCAGTGGAACCGGAATATGACAAACAGAACAATAAAAATTTGCAGCATTTGAATCTCCATGATATAACAATTAAACCAAACATTTGGGAGCAGGGGTTACCTAAAAACATAGTGATGGTGTGTTCCTCTAAAGGAATGCAGCACCCGGGGATGATCTCCTTAGAATGCTCTTTTTCCAATGGCTATAAATCAATGTTGAAGATGAAGAGATTCTCACTCTTTGAATTTTTGACAATAAATTGTTGTGCCATTATGGTTTCAACCCTACCCTGGGTTTTATAATAAAGCTAGTAATGGAGATTACGGCCTAACAAATCATACAGATCAAGGGTTGTGATCCTAAGGGGTAGTTTTAAAGTTGTCTTTAATTGCACCAAAAGGCAATCCTACCAAGGCATAACGTGATAGAAACATGTATTACATTTTCTCCTACAGACAATTATCCATAATGGACCTTGAAAGTAGAGGGCATGGACTAAAATCACCTCCATAAACCCTAATCCATTGTGCACAAATATGGGAATTTTGATATATGACTAATCTAGAGCATTTTCTAGATATCTAAAAGATCGACATTGTTACATCACCCCTCCATGTGGCAAACATTGGTGTATTCTTCTTGCATTCCATTTTGCCGAGATGACCTTTTTCTTATACCTCCCAATTTGTTCAGAAAGTTGATGCAAGAAAAGCAAAGCACAAAAGATTTATAGAGGTTCGATTCCTCCTTGATCCTACATCCTCTCCCTAGGTCAACTTGTCTTAAGGAATTTCCACTAAGAAGATCATTTTCCCAGGCAAGGACAAAAAACCTTACACTGCCACTCCACGGCTAAGGATTTTATCTAACCTAGCTATAATCCTTCGAGCTAAGCGCCAAGGCACCTTGCTAAGGAATTCATCAACTTAGTCATTCGGACTAAGCATACACCCAGGTCACCCGACTAAGGATTTTCTACGCAAATCATGTGTAATGCCTAAACCTCATTAACTTTGGCACAATATTGTCCTCTTTGGCCCATGTACCTCAAAGACTTAAGCGCATTGTATCATATTAAGGAGGCTAGAGGTTGTCAACTATTCCAACAACTTCTTCTTGAGAGATGTGGGACTAAAGTTTACACATCCTCACTAATTTTCTAAACCCCTTAGTGCTAAGACATCTCTTGGTGGGGACCCCTCAACGATCTTCAAGGCGGGTCCCCACCAAGAGATGGCTAACCCCTTAGTGCACTATTGAGTGCAAATATTTAACGTAAAACTAACTTTCAAAAACTCTTCGAAAATATAAATTAATCTTGTAAGACACGATTAATGGACTTGAAAAATAATCTTTGGCCAAAATTCGAGTGGTGCTTGAATTATCGAACATTAATTTCTCTAAATATGGACGAATGTAGACAGTTACGGTTGACCGCAAAAACTGTAGTGCCTCACATCCCAGGATAAGGGAATGGAGCAGCCGTCACAGGCGGAGATCGTAAAATCCAAATATTAAACACAAAATAAATATGCGGAAGCGATTTCACATTATAAACTATACATCTAGGAGGCTTTCATAGCATTCTATGCTTTGTCCCACGGAGAAGTTGTAATTCAGCCCATGGACTTTCTTGAATTCCATGTGGCTGATGATGCATCTCATAAGGTGTTTTATAGAATGTAATCTTTGGTATTCGCTTCCTTTGTTGTGAATGGCACGGTCTGTCCTGCTTGATTTAAGGACCTCCCTTTCTTTCTTATGGTCTTCCCATAGAAGGTTGTAGAGATTGCCTCTTTCTATAATTTTTTTCTTTCTCTTAATACATACATCTTAACTATAATACAAACCTCATCACCCTCTTCTGCTCCTCCTCCTCCTCCCTCACCAGCTATCAGCTATTGCGCTTCATCATCACCACCACCACCTTCACCATATCTTCATCACCCATTTGACATTTGAGTTGGGCTGAGATTGATTGATGTATCTCTTTAATATATGGCTTTAAATTCTCAAGTCAAAATTTGCAAATCCTGATAAAGGATATACGTGCTTGCCAAGTTTAAACTTGTTTGATTTAGATTATATTCTCAAAATTATCAATTCAGAGTTTCCTAGCTTACGGGCTCTCAACCTTGATTCTAATTCTAAATTCTGAACCATATATAGCCTTGGATGATTTTTTTTTTTTTTTTTTACAACTTTACAAGGGTATGCATGTCTCATGTTAGAAATTTTGTTGCCTTAGATGGATCACATAAGGCTTATGTATTTGTGGGTCCTACGTCAACAAATTGCTTTTACAATCATATAATATGGCTGCCTTATTTAATCTTGTAATAATAGCATCTTATATGATTATTTTAAATAATTTTACAATGTCAAATAAATGAAAGACAACCATTGGAAAATTTTAGCGTGATATTTTACATTGTATTTTCCCTCTTGCAACAAACGTTGAAAAATATTTCAACATCGAAAATTTTACATGTAAATTTTTCCATAAAAAAATGCTGAAACAAACAGAGCCTTAGGACATTGCTTTTTAGCGTGGAGAATGGAGATAAATTTATCATCTAATTTTTTTTTTTTTTTTTTTTGGGCTAATGGGTCATTTGTATTAAAAAGGAAGAAAAATAATTACAAAAAATAAAAAAAGCAATAATCTGACTCCACCTAAGGCATTACTCTCAGCAGAGAGAGCACACTGGCAACAAGACACAGACACAACACCTAGAAAATGCAATCCTACCACACTATTGAGGCTAACCATCGGCATGAACATACTTAGAGAAATTCTATGAATCTCTCACTTTATTTTCCGCAGCAACCGCCAAAGCATCTATCATTGCCACCTCTTGGAGAGCAGAAGTAAAAGCCTCCACCATCAGCCCTTTTGAATTCTTTCTTATCTTAGATGAAGCTAGAAAAGCCACACGACCACCTCTGATATTGACTCCCCTAGCCCCACGATTTCTGCGACGACCACAAACCACAGACCAAGCACCAACTCCTGCATCATGAACTTCGACCTCACCACTTTTGCTTATTACGCCTCTCATATATTTTGGCCAAAGATTCAAACCACTTTAAGCTTCGAGATGGAGAAGAAATTTCATTCCCCTCCTCTCCTGATCCCTCATTTTCTTGTTTATCACTCGAACCTTCTTCAGAATCTGTCTTTTTCAATCTCTTTGAAAACCACTCCCTTAAAGGAAGTTTCAACCTCCTTAATCACCATGTGATTTCTTACCAAAGGAAGATCAAGTGCCACCTCATCCTTTTGTGCGTAAAGAGAAGAAGTAGGAACATATTTTAACTTGTCCATCATTACCTTCTCTAATCTTATCTCCAATTTTTGGTTGCCTGCAAACAGCTCGTTTGACCCCAAATTACACTCCTTGATAGATGGCAATTGCTTAGAATAAGGAAGTGAATCTTCACCTATAACGGAAAGGATATTTACATAAGAATCTTTCATTGCTCCTTCCAATTCAGCACCTTCCATGCTAACCGAGACAATCTCATTACTTTCCACATTAATCAAAATCTCATCAATATTTGATTCCTTGTCCTCATCAATCAAATTTGTTTAGCTAAAGGTAAGGGCCATACTGATTCGAAGCAAATATAATTTCTGTTACACTTGATCTAGGGACCCCCACACTTGAATTTTTATTACCCCATATCAATTTCAGGCATAAGCATATTTCTTAATTCGAAACTCGCCTTGTCTCTTCCAAAACATCCTTATCTTAAGGCAAGACCACTTGTGAAGTAATAGGGAACCCAGGACTAAGGCGTTGGAGTGTTTTTTTATCAAACATGTTACCAAGACATTGATGACATTTACACATACTTTCCTTTTGTGTGGTTTTCTTTTTCAAATTTTTTTTCATAATAAACTCTACCCTATTCCACTACTGTTGGCCTAGGAAAAGTATTTGGTGCAAAATTTTATTGTGTAAAGGGAGGCCTTTGGGGTCCAGATTGACTTTGGTTATGAAAATTGGAAGGCACTACTTGATTGCTCTGGTTCCAGAAGAAATTTGAGTGATTTCTCCATCCTGTTACTATATGGATTATTCTGATATAAGGCATTCACACTTTCATTGGAATTACCCTCAGAGGTGTTGGGGCATTCTTCAATGACATGTCCAGAGGACTGGCACCAAGCACACATCTTAACCAAATTGATTGATGATGACTCTCTAGGAACAATAGCCTCAATCCTTTTGATAAGGCTATCTAAGTGGGCTTCCTTGGCTACTAACACATCCACAAAATATCCTTTCTCTCATATGGTTCTTTCACTATCTGTGTTTGATTCCCACTCACAGGTTTTGTCAGCTAAGTCAAGTAAGAATTCTCATGTCTTTCTTTCATCTGTAAAGGATGTAATCCCTCAGGGCACATAGACTCTATCATTTGTTTAGTTGGGTAATCAATACCCTCATAAATTATTTGACATAAATGCCATAAGTCTAAGCCATGGTGAGAGTATTCTTGGAGTAGATCCTTGAATCTCTCCATAAGTTTAGAAAATGACTCACTAGGCTTTTACCTAAACTGAAGGATAACACTTCTAAGCTTATTGGTCTTGTGAGTTGGGAAAAACTTCTTGAGGAAGGCAACTGTGAATTTCTCCCATGTGGTTATGGAATTTGAGGGTAACCCATACAACCACTTCTTAGCTTGGTCTTTCAATGCAAAAGTGATAAACCTAAGCTTAACAACATCATCAGAAAGCTGTTGGATCTTAATTAGAATACATACCTCTTCAAATTCCCTTAGAAATAGGTATGCATCCTCAAAGGTCAGCCCATGGAAGTGGAAAAACATAGTGATGTATTGAGATTTGAGCTCAAAATTATTGCCCTAGGCTTGTGGCAGAGCTATGCAGGAAGGTTGGGCTGTTCTAGCAGGGTATAACCTATTTTTTAGAGATTTAGGTGGAGGGTTTTGTTGTTTGTCTCCTATATTGAAAGGTTTTAAAGAAAGTAAACATATAGGGTCACTACTTGTTGGATCTCTTCTTTCGAACCTATTTGCACTCATGCAACAGAACACTATCCACAACTAGAATAAGACAAACCACAAACACAAGAAAAAAAAAATTTGAAAACTTTTTTCTGATTTTTTTTTTCTTGTGAGCTTACCGGCAGGGATTCGGGGTTGCTTAGGTCAATTCCTGAGATAATGCCACATTGTGAAACCTGTCTTTATCATACTATGAGCCTTGGTGACCTCCACCGATACAACTATTATTGCAAGTTGTTCTTATTAGGAATTCAATAAAAAAAAAAAAAAAAAAAAAACAAAACAAAACCAAAGCAAACAAGTACTCCCGAATTTAACCCAAAAGAAAGCAAAAAATAAACATGGAAAACTATCTCCCTGGCAATTGGCGCCAAAAAACTTGTCGAACCACGTGGTGCCACTGAGTTTTTTTTTTTTTTTTTTTATTGAGCTTTCTATTACTGTGGAGCAAAGGAGGCAGATAGGGGGAGAAGGTGGACAGAAGGGTTCTTCATTTCCCACAGCCCAAGGTGGAGGATCTCATGCTGCTGTTCCCAAAGGTGTGCCTTGGGTATCTTGTTTCTCGTCATCACCAATGCAAAAGAGAGAGGGTTGGAATCTGAAATTCATTGCACCTGATGTTGTTAATGGGAACACTATTGCTCATTGTCCAGCAGCTATTGTGAAGGAAGAAATGGAGAAATGGAAGGGTGCGTTGATCGACCACTTCATTGGTCGACGACCATCTTTTTAATTTACAAGAGATAGCTTATTGTTTCAATGGAAAATTTCAAGTCATGTTGATGTAAACGTGCTCGATAGTGGTTTGTTCGCCTTTTAGATTTAACGTCGAGGAGGATCGGCTAAAAGTTCTTGAGGGTGGGCCTTGATTTGTCCAAAAAAATCCTTTCATTATCTGCCCTTGGGGTCCATGCGCTTCTCTTGATAAGATTAATCTTTGTTCTATTCCCTTTTGGATAAGTTTACCAAATCTCCCATTTCATTATTGGAGTTCTGAATCATTGAGTAGAATTGGGAGTATGATAGGGAAGCCCCTTATTACAGATAAGAGAATGATGACAAAGAAGAGGCTGCCATTTGCGCGCTTATGTGTGGAGGTAAATGCCGGAAATGAGTTGCCGAGTTCAGTATTTGTGTATGAGGAGATTGTCTTCATGCAGTTCCTTTATGATTAGAGACCTTCTAGTTGTAGCAATTGTAAAATATTTGGTCACTCTTCTAGTTAGTGTCCAAGTCTTGGAGGTGAAATTAATGGTGATTTGGAAACTCATAAGACCAAAAAGGCATGGAGAGAATGGAGACCGAAGCTATCATCTAATTGTTCTTATATTTTGAAACTATAATTTTTCTCCCCCTCTTTTCTTATTGTACAATGTGTCAAGAGTTTTTACCTTTTAACATTCCCAAATTATAGGTTGCATTGTGGGGGGAAATGTCTTTAGTAGTATGCCTTGGGCATAAAATTTTGTACTTGGATCTTAAGTAAGAATTTACAAAGTAATGGAGTTTAATTATAATTATTTCATATAATATTTTGTATTCCTTTGGCACTGGTAGTTTGAATCTAGAAATAGGAAGACAAATGCAATGGTGAAGTTAAAACTGCAATGAAGAAGATCAAGAAAGAATACAGGATCAAAACAGAGATGTCTGAGAGCTTTAGGAAAGCCCACAATGAGCAAGTTCGTCAAATTACAAGAAGCAAAATTTGAGATCGAATCTCTGGCAAGGAAAATGTATGAATATTTCAAATCCTCCTTGAGCGAAAAAAGAGAACCAATTATAGCAAACACCAATAAATACAAAAATAAACAAATACAGATCCGCACAACACAGAGATTTAACGAGATTCACACACTGATTTGGTGTGCTACGTCCTCAGGTGAAGAAGAAGATGTTTCACTCAATAGAGAGTTTACAGTCAAGATTACTCAAGAACAGCCAAGCAGTGGCGAGAAAACTCGCTCTGAAACCATAGCTCAAAAAACCTCCAAATTATAACTGCTTGCTCAACAAGATGATAGTCTAGTATATACTTCTCCAAGTCGCGGGTCAATCTATCAGGTTGCGATCGATCGGGTTGAACCGATCAACGTAATCCCTCTACTTCCATCATAGATTTCAGATAAATCTCATTCGAGTCGCCACCATATGTCAAAGCGGGTCATTCTTAAAAATGGGTCAAGAATTCGAGACAAGCTTAACAAATTCTTTTGCATCTGAGAACAGCAAATGATAACCTCCGAGCTAATTCTGCAAAGAAGTTGCATAAGTTGGAAGTAGGGAACAGAGAACTATTTTCTGCTTTAGATGAAGCAAATCTGAAAACTAAAGATTAAGAGGAAAAGATCCTAGCGTACAACTAGGAGATTGAACGTCTAAAGGAACACCTTTTTTTTTCTTTTTCTTTTTTTTCACAAGAAGCACCATGAAGCAGAACAAAAAAACCCAAGTGTCTAAAGAACTGAGAAAGAGAGATGATCTATTACTGGACCTAGAGGAGGAAGTGCTTGCAGCTTACGAAACAAGCAACGGACATTGCCCCTACTCAGCCCGGATAACAGAAAAAGAAATCCTTTCATAAGGAGCGAAGCGAAGCGAATATCAAGCTGAGAAATTAGAAAAAAAAAAAAAAAAAAAAAGTCTAATGGCAGTGTTTAGATCAACGAGTTTTATGATTGCGATGGACTGTCGGTCATCGCACGAACGAATGAGAAGGAAGATCAAGAGTTCAGTGACATGATGGTTGCCATTGACAGGTTCAGCTAATGAGAACCACAAAAGCAACAGGAATCCCCCTCTAACATAGGCACGCCGACGAAGATCAGATGCCAAGGATTGAAAAGGAAAAGAGCATAGGCAATCTGCAGAAAGAGATTACTTGTCTGGATCAAGAGTTCATGAGAAGAGAACTGGAAGACACCGTTCTTGTCCGCATAAAAGCAGAGGACACGTTTGAGGTCTCTATTCTTTGAGGACTTGGTGATGAACGGGCCGAGGTTGACATACTTCCCCAAGCTTGGGAGAAGATCACTGCTGCAAAGCTTCTAGCTGAAGTAGAGATTCAAGAGAAGAATTTACTGATTGTCGAACTGGAAGGTCAAATTAGCAATCTACTGCAGAAACTGGAATCGCTAGAGAAAATATTTGTCTACTTCCAACCAAATTATAGAACAGCTTGAAGCTGCATTGCAAGATAAACAGTCAAACAGAGACACAGATGGGTCAACTCTTGAAGTTCAAAACTTCAGAGGGTCTTTTAATAGGAAAACCCAAATCTAAAAAGAGCCTTTTTTGTTTGTGACATCATGAAATTGTCATAGAAAGAAGAATTGAAGGGTTTCAACAATGTCCTTTCCATCAATTCTCTAGTGGTGAAGATGCAGAATTGATGGGAAGGTTGGGCATGATTGTACAGAGTTCCGACCAAGACAATGAGGTAGGTGTTTGTCCTCAACCCTGTTCCAGCCCGATCTTGACTCAAGGCAAAATATTTCTAGCCTTCATTCGTCGTCGAGGGCCAAGATATCACAGCCCAGGACATGTTCAAGCCTTAAAACACACAGGCCAGCACTTGTGACAGGGCCAAATTTGCACCCTACTTTGCATTAAGGATAATATGTTTTCCTGCAAAGATCTTCACATCAACATCTCTTCATCCATTTCCGTTGTCAATGTATCCTATCAACTCCCATTCTCTGAAGATTAGAAGATCCCAAACGAAGACACATCATTGGCCAACAAAGAGAAAGTCTCTTAGTCCACAAGTCAACGCTGTAAGACGTGCACCTGAAGTCTCCTTTGCCATATGAGCTCATATTTCGTTTGTTCATGACTCACGGATTATGCCAGAGACAAAAGACGGTAAACTTTGATTTGTGGTTGTTTTGAATCTGGTGTATATCATTATTTTTCCTGGTGTTGCCGTCTAGGTATGCAATCTGGATCGACAGGTTTTTTCCTGGTATTGCCTACTTGAAAGAAAACCTATTACATGGGCTTGAACAAGCAACTATTCGACTATGATACAATAAATCCCCAAGCAACTACTCGACTATGATACAATAAATTTTGCCTCCTCCCCCACGCCCACCCCCACCCCGTTGCATTTTCCTGATGTTGCCTTCTAGGTATGCAGTCTAGATAGACATGTTATTTGGCTTAGGCACCATTTGATAACGTTTCTGCTGTTTCTGTATCTAGAAACAGTAGAAATGACTTTTCAAGTTTTCAGAAATAAAAACGGATTTTTTGGTGTTTGATAAACCTGTTTCTCGAAACGTTTTTTACACATAATGCCACTAAAAAATTCAATAGTATCATCAGATGCCCAATAGGAAGAGAGGGTTCGGTTGTCTCATTTTAGGCTTAAATAGTTGAGAGATTTATCGGGCACAACAACCTTTTTTTTCTTCTTAAATTCGTTTCTAGAAACGACGAAACAAGTCCGACTTGTTTTGTCAAAGTCATTTCTAGAATTATAAATATGGATAAATTTTGATTTATGTTTCTAGAAACGGTTGAAACGGAATAACTTTATCAAACGTTTTTTAGATTGCCTCTCCATTTCTAGGAACAAGAAAACACGCAGAAACAACAAAAATGAAACGTTGTCAAACGGTGCCTTACCATTTGGAGAAGTGATGGTTGAATGTGCCTGCCCACCCACGTGCAGAGATAAGTGGCCTTTTCTTCATCCAACTATACAAGTAGTCTGGTTTCTTTGGTTCTCTTCTTTCTTGGATGTTATTGTTGTTTTTGTAGAAATGTTATATTCCAACTGATGGATTGAGTTCCTAGGGTTCTGTTCTGATTCTAAACTCAGCTAAGCTGTACTCCAAATATTGATATTGATCAAATGATGTGTTGGGCCTGTGAAATTCTAATAATTGATATTGAGAACTAATAAAATTGGGCTTTGGTTTAGCTTGTATGGGCCATGGTATACTTTTTTTCTTTTTTTGGTAGAATGGGCCATGGTGCAGTTAAAATACTTAGTGGCATGCAATGCATGGACCAAATCATGCTTTAGATTGTTGAATTCAAGAGGGCTTGAATATCCTATATCATTAGCTCTCACTGTTAAGAAAATTCAAATTTATGCTGACGTTAGCCAAAGCCAAACTTCAGGTTGATCCACAGATTTGGCGGGCTGACTCAAGGGTCATCTGTTGGACCAACCATCCTTTGACCCTTGGTTTGACCGGTTCGACCCTCTTACTTTATTGTTATCTTAAAAATTTCAAAGTTCATAAATTTTAACCTGGAACTCTAATTTTCGTGAACCAAGTATCATTGCGAAGCTTATTTAGTATTATCCAATGGTATGAAGTTGCGGCATCGATTTAGCAAAAATGTTAAAAAAAAATTCAGTTATAAGTGTGGTCCACATAACCAACAACACAAAATAATGGCCAAATCAGTCCGTTTTGGCACCATCTTCAAATACTTGTTATTTTATTTCAGACCTTTTTTAAGTTAGTTTAATTAAGTTTTCTTGATTAACATCTCTTGGGGATATTTTGGTAATTTTAAATTTATACTAGGTGGGTGTTCTCCTTAGAAAGAAATCAGATAAGCCCAACAAGATGACAAAAGATTAGTGACTAGAGTTGACGGATTTAGCGAACAACATGATCCAATTGTATCTTGCGAATAACACTTTTTGTTTGGAGAAAAAATTATATGGCCTTCAATTTTCAGAGTGAGATAAGTTTGAGGTGCACTTTGTTGTCGAAGAGGACGAACATTACCCTTGTTGATTTCAATCTACTTCATTTGACAGATCATGACTACACTTTTGCCCAATAAGGATACTCTCAAACTTGATGAAGTTGTTTCTACTTTGCTGATGAATAAGACACAATGGAAAAGTTGCGGTGAGGGGAAGTCAAAGGTCCATAGTGCTTTAATTGTAGGTGATGGTTAGGGTTGAGACAATTCAAATGAGAGACAAGAGGAGTCCCTCAAGTATAAAGGTCACTCCAAGTAAAAAATTCACAAATTAACTGGTTATTATTGTGGAAATAAGTCATTTAATGACATAAAAGGGAGGACAAAAGGGTGAATGAAAATAAATTATCTGATGCTACTATCTTTGAAGAGTCTTAGAGTGAAGTAGATTTTTATCTGGGATTTATTCTTTTGAAGCAATGGGATCGGGTGAACAGAGTTGGGAGGCACCGATGGAGTAATCATTTTTTCTTCGGAGACGTTAAGAAAATCAGGGAAGAAAAATAAGAAAAATCCCAATTTTTTTTTTTTTTCAATAAATCTCCAATTTGAAGCTCGATTACAAGAGAAGAGGTTTGAGAAATTAGGTGAAACGATAAAAATGCCCATAGAATTTTAATTGTGAATATATCTTGTGATTTTAATTTATAAAAGGTGAAGTGTCTAGTTTACCCCCACTTAATTCATCCTTCAATAAAATTACTTATTATAATTTGATCTTTTTACCTTTTTGTTATTTTATTAAACATAACCAACCCTTGTTACGTTAGTAACTTCCTCTAACTATATGATTATTTTTAGATCTAGTAAACCTAGAGGCTGTTATACAAATAGCATTATAGAATTGTTATATTCTACCTCTTAATCAATTAAACTTTCCATATCATAAATATATAGCAAAAGTTTTACAAATATATACACATCAATGTAATAGTTTAACAAATTTATGAGGAGATATTACCATATGATTGATTTTTCCTTAAACCATGATAAATGAGGAATTCTTTCACCAATGACCATCATTAATTGTGCTTGGATAGGAGACAAGCATTATAAGAAAAATTATTTTTGATGACCGTAGTCGATAACGGAAATTTTCTGTCATCAAATAAATAGAAGGCGAGTAATAATGATCTTAGATTTATGAGTGTGTTTCTTTGCCATGGAAGAAGAAAAACTTACTCCATTGCCGTATGTATTAAAAAAAAAAAGGCATGTAAGCATTTTTTTTTTTTTTTTTTTTTTGAGGGGATAGAAATACAAGCCTATTTAGGATTAGGGGATTAAGATAAAAGCAAAAGACAAGTGAGCTAGGCGCAAAAATAATGCATCTACCCCAATTTCAAAATGAATAAATTTGCATGTTTAAGAGCTTCAATATATTTATTCCAACAATAATCAACCCCATCAAAAAGGATAGGAAGAGATTATTTTAACAAGTAGGGTATCTATACATTGCCCAAGGTAGAATGAAATCTTCCACACCAAGCCAATGGGAGTATGGGAGGGGTTGCTGCACAGTTCGTATACAGGATTGCCCACTTTAAAAAATGGAGAGAATTTGAGACGGCACAGGATAGAGAGGAAATTTGGCTATGGAAAAAAAAAATTCCATTTCTTTGGCTGCCACAGGGGTTGGCTACAACTTGGGCAGCAGCTAAATTTTGTCCATGTGAGATAAATTTTGGCTGCCAGCAGGACTTGGGTAGCAGCCAAAATTGAATACTTTATTTGGAAAGTAGGGAACCTTAGAATGGTTGGGAAAACAATGGATCAGAATATTCTATGTTTGCTAATTAGATAAGGGAACAGTAACACATATTTAATAGTAAAGAATAATAAAACATTAAACAGCCCATGTTAATTTATTAATTGCACAAAATCTAAGCAATTGCGAAGTTTAGTTGAAGATAATTGTGTGTTGCACTAATCCAAATGGTTACAAACCCACTAGTCTAATCCCAAATGGTTACAAACCCATTGGTCTATGGACCCTTGGAGTCCCCAGTTGGTGGCTTGGTGCCACAAGTTTCACAAGTCATTGATTAGTTAATCAAAATCCATGACCACCAGGTCTGTTGCTGCTGATTTCTGATATGATGCCTCTATCCCCTAGAGCTAGAGAATGGAAAACAAAAGGTATGGTTGAGGGCTGACATAATTGGGGTGAGTTGTTCTTGTGGGGTGAGTTGTTCTTGTAGGGTTTATGATGTAAAAAATGAGGGCATCATGCTAGCATGAGAAGAGAATGAGATCCAAGACATTTACAAATCAAATTTGATTTATTTTTCACATAATAGGAAAGATGTATCTTGCTACTTTGAGTACAATGGTTTCACTATTTTTGTAATGTTTCCAATTTCTTTTGCTTAGGCTTAGATAACTGAGTCTATAGAACAATATTTGAAATGATCCACCATCATTTTCTCTTTTGTCAAGACTTGTTTAATCATTTCAATCATTTCCTATTTTGTCAAGACTTCTTGTTTAATCTTTTTTGCATTTTTTTGGTTGGGTGAGTGTGGTAGGTCTATAATTGTCTAAATCTATGCAAAGGGGAAACAAACTTAAAGGGTCTTAAGGTGACAAAGATTGGTGCATTCATGCATAAATTTGTGCATAACAATTAAAAAAAAAAAAAAAAAAAAC
Organism: Macadamia integrifolia; assembly: GCF_013358625.1. Lineage (NCBI taxonomy): Eukaryota > Viridiplantae > Streptophyta > Magnoliopsida > Proteales > Proteaceae > Macadamia > Macadamia integrifolia. The sequence goes on along the minus strand of NC_056567.1, from coordinate 7,235,618 downwards.
CTATAGGGGCGGTAATAAAAACTGCGACTAAAAACTAATGAATATATCTTTAGTGACGGAAAATATTTGGCTGCTACCCGGGTTGCAGCCAAGTAGCTGCTACCCGGGTTGCAGCCAAGTAGCTGCAACCCCCAACTGGCAGCCAAAGAAATGGAATATTCACTTCCCCCCTAGGGTTCACAAATACCCTCCTAGGTTATAGTATTTTCCAAATGCCTTTTTAGATTCCATTTCTTTGGCTGCCACAAGGGTTGCAGGTACTTACAACCCGGGCAACAGCTAAATTTCACCCTTTAGTGGCGGTAAACGATCCGCCCCAATATACGCCTTTAGTGGCGGTATGTATTCTGCCCCAAATGACATTATTATTAGCGGCGGAACAAATCCACCTCATAAGATATAGTTTTATACACTTTTAAATACGGTTATTATATATTAGCAAGAAAAATTATCTGCCCCTAAAGGGTACATCTGTAGTGGCAGATTATATAAGTGCCCCTAAAAACCTTTTTTACATGCAGGCGCAAAAAACAGCCCCTAAGCAATAGCGACGCCACATTTAATGATGGCTATCTGATGGTTTTTATAGTTTTAACAGTAGAAAAAAAAAATTGGGGGCCTGAAAGACCTTTTTTTTGTGTAGTGGGGTCAGTCTCAATCAAATACAGATTCAATGGATTAACCACTAAAAAAAAAATTGTTATTTCAAATCATTTTGCCCTTATACCTTACCAATGAATCAGTATTAGATTAGCCTAAATCAAGAATGATCCATATCGATGTTAAATTGAGACTGATCTGAGTATTAAAACCTTGTCTGTGTTTCAAATCTATAAGAGTTTTATTCTGAAATGTTGACATTCTGATTCTGAATATTTAATCTCCATCTGTAACCTTTAATATGTTTTCCCACAACAAGTCCTTTTTCATATCCTCAATAAGTTATCCACTCCTGCTCGGTTAGAGCGAGCTAGTCCATCCCTCCCGCTAGAGCCACTCCCTTTCTACGAAGGTGGAGCCAAGATTACAAAGTCATTTTCTATTATCAATTACGAGTAGAAAGACTTGGTCTTGTTAGTGCAACTTGATATTGGATTCTTTTTTCTTTGGTGAAAAAAAATGTGCTCCATGGTAGTGTCATAACCCCAGGACAAGCCCTCGTATGGCCAGCAGCACTTCCGCAGGACCATTAGGCAATAGTGGGTATGCCAAGACTCGAACCCACAACCAGCCGACTCGAGTGGTGATGGGTTGAGGGCATTTTCACCTATAATTTGTATATTAAGGGGAATTTACTATCACTCCCTTACAATTGGCCTATATTTACTAAAACTCTCCTACCTTTTACCTTTTTACTGATACTCCCCTACTTTTTTTTTTTTTCCATCTCTTTCTCCCTTGCTCTTTTTAAATAACCAAATTACCCTTCCTTTTCACTTATAACCTATTACACTTTTTTTTTTCAAATTAATTGTTCAAAATATGGTTTGAACCAAACCACTAACAAGTTTTGTCTCATCCAATCATCAAGGATATTAACATAGTTGGTGTGTCCTTACGGATGTTTTTTAATTTTGTTATTTCATCTCATCCAATCATTAGGGAAGTTGTTTATTTATTATTATTATTATAAATAAATAATAAAAAGTGGATAACAGTCCAAAGCAACTTTATAACATTAGAAGAGGAAATTAACCCAAGAAATTGAAACATATGATAACTAAAACAGCAAGTAAGAGCCAAAGAAAAAGAAAGGAATGAAACAGCAGGTAACACAATCTCAAGCCGATGGCCGACCCTGAAATTGCTTGGAACAAACCTACTTCTTACTATAAGATCTAGCATATAGCATTTCGAAACATTTCCACATCAAAATGCCTATAAAACCCAATCTTGGAGCTATCGATCTATTTATGTGACCATCAAGTTCAGGACATCACATAATCCCACAAGCATCGGCGATGCTAATGCCTAGGCCTGCAACCTGCTATGCTTGTGGCAAATGATCCTACAGATGAGGTGGAAATCCATAAAAAAAAAAAAGGAGTAAATGCATAGATTTTAATTGGAACAAAATTTTAGACCTAAATTTTGATGTCCCCCCCCTAAATATAAGAGTTAACTCATTAAAAAAATATATTATACTAAAAATGACAAAAAAAAAGATGTAAGGATATACTGAACGAGTATCTGGTAACGTACATGTAAGCATGACGATGGACGATTCGGGGAAATTGAATTTGTGTACTTCTTGCAGCTGTGGGCAGAAAGGGGAGGCCTAGGAGGAGCATGGTTGTACAGGAAAGGAACCAGAGCCAGAGCCAGTGCCAATGCCGGTGCCCGTGGCATAGGGGCATGATGGTAATCATAGGAATGGTGGGGAGGAGGAGGGAGGCTGCGGGGATCTATGATGTGGGTTATGGCTTGGCACAGAGCGCATCTTATCACTTGGGCTCCCGGTGGGAGTAGCAATGGTGTTTGGCAATTGGAGCAGTTCACAAGCAAATGCATCTTCACTACCTATGAACGAATCAATGAATCTCGGACACAGAACACAGAGAGAAAGAGAGAAAATCAATTTGAAAATCAAAGAAAAGACTGAAATCAGAGAAGAAGAAGATGAGTTCTGGGCAAATGGAGGTGTGTTTAAATAATTCCCTTCATTACTAATTATGCATTTCACATAATACAATTATCTTGTCATAAGAAGGTTCTTGGTAGCTTCTTAGAAGACATAAGGAGGTTCTTGGTAGCTTCTTAGAAGACAGTTAAAGCCTCAAAGAAATTACTGTAAGGAAATTTCTATGACCCATTTGTTCATCGAATCTACGTTCTAGTTGAGCTGGAAAGGTAAAAGGGGACAATGTACAGAGAAATAGCAACTGTTTACCTCTCCTTTTTCAGTTGGAAATGTTTGAGTTGTTCAAACTCGAGAGTCCATTGGCCCAAACCAGTGTATGATCATCGAGGGGAATCAATTTCAGGAATGGGTGAATGAATGTCTTTGTTGGGCATACTTTGATAATGTAGAAATAAAGTTTTGATTTATTTTTTCTTAGAACTCCTGTTGAAACATTTGGATAATGTTTTAGCCATCCAGTGAGGCTTGTACTGATATTTAACATGAGAGTTTAACATTTAAAGGGCAGTTGGAACCTCTGTTAGTTAAAACGGGAACGGCAAAAAAACATTATTCGGTACGGGCATGTTTTAAACGGATCAAAACGTGAACGGGACGGTCAAAAATACGGTCAAATACGGTAAAAACGGGAAAAAATAAAAAACGGACGTTACGTGTTTTAAACGTTTATATTTAAATAATACGGTGTCAAAAAAACGGCAATATATAGACATAAATTGGCATAATAATTCTCTAAATACCTAGATAACAATAAAAAAAAATAGCCCCGTTTTAAACGTTTATATTTTTCAAAATCCGTTTTTTTACTGTCAAAAAAACGGGACGGCGTTTAAAACGGCAAAAAAACTTTCAATAGCCCCGTTCCCGTTTTTTACCGAATTTCTGTGAAAAATTCGGCAAACGGCGTTTAAAATGGTAAAAAAACGGGACGCCGTTTTAAACGCGTTTTAAACGCGAATAAACTAACTAGGGTTGGAACTGCAGATGTTGCCTTAAGAGCTCGACATGGCTATCACAGGTAACGCCAAATATCCCAGGCTTGATGTGAATGCATTTAACCCATAACATTTCATTATGTTTCTAAGCAATTTCAATTACAATTTTTAATTCACGGTGCTATCAGAATCTTTGTTATTTTATTTTTTTTCTAGTTCATTTGTTTTCTTTCTATTTTTGCTTCTATTGTCATAGAGGATATCGTAGGTGCGTTCGGGTAGTGATTGACTAATGAGATCAGGGCACCCTTATTGTCAATGAGATTTGATAGCCAATAATTGATAAGATTGCACTAGAGACTAACAGACACGAGTCAATGCTCATAGACCTGACCAAAGGGATCACCATCGGTTGGGAGCTCAAGCCAAGGCTAAGTAGATCTGATCAAAAGGACCACACTCGATTAGGGGCTCAGGCCAAGGTCGAGTAGACAGAAAAAAGGAAGGGGAGGGGGGAGAGGAAAAGAAAGAAAGACAGGCGTTGTTACTCCCTTTGGAAGGACTTCACAGAGGCAATAAGGGGCTTCTGACACGCTCAAATTAGCCGCACAGTAAGTCATGGACAGTGTTGGTGTATGATGTCTTGTATTATGTCGCAGCTTAATCCAGGGAGTCCTGGTGTAACACCTAGACAAGCAGGACGACGGTCCTGCTAGCCGGTTAGCGGGCCGTGGGGGTTGCAAGGGGGGCAGGGGGGGCGCAGCCCCTCGCTCGAATTTTTTACTTGAGGGCAATTGTGTACTTTCTGGATTAGGGTTTTTTTCACTATATATTTGTAGCAAGGGTTTCTTTCTTTGGAATGCAAGCAATACTGAAAGGTGTGAGGACGAGCGTTGTAACCCTATTCTCCATTGATAGTGAAGCAGGATCTCATCTCACCGGGGACGTAGGCAACCTTGCTGAATCTCATAAAATCTGTGTGCATTGTTTGTTCTGTTTTTCCATTATCTTCTGCATCGTTTTAGGGTTGCGTTTCTATAGGATACGTGGCACCCAACTAGAAGGGATATCCAGAATAGATATCCAAAACACCACGTCTAATCACGAACTTTGGATATTGGGATTGCGAGGAGACTTGAGTCCTCTTCAGGTAGTAGAGATGTACTAGGACTCTATCTACCTAAAAGGGAGATAATACCCGAAAAAGGAATATTCCCCACAGAGGAAGAAAAACGTGAAGGATGAAGTCTCCAAAATCTCCCAAAGCTCGTAAAGAGTAGAAAAGACATCTCCTAGTAGGACTCTACAGGGGATAATCATATAAGAAGAAACTTGGAAGACAGAACCAGGTAAGTTCACTCATTCGCCATTACTCTCTGAAGACTATTGCATAAGTTTCTAACTTGGGCGTCGGAGAACTAATCCAGAGGCACCTCTGAGTCTCTACCTTCTTTGATCTTTTAGGATCGACGTTCAACCTTCTACAGATTCTCAACCGCAATAGACATCATGAAATTGTTATCTAAGAAAAAAGAATTGAAGGCTATCAACAATGTCCTTCCCATCAATTCTCTAGTGGTGAATATGCTAAATTGGTGGGAAGGTTGGGCATGATCGTAAAGAGTTCTGACCAAGACAATGAGGTAGGTGTTTGTCCTCAACCCTAGTCCAACCTGACCCCTGACTCAAGGCAAAATATTCCTAGCCTTCATTTGCCCTCAGGGCCAAGATATCTTAGCATAGGCCATGTTTAAGCTTTGAGTGCACAGGCAAGCACGAGCTAACAAGGCCAAACTTGCACCCTACTTTACACCAAGGATAATACATTTTCCTGCAAAGATCATCACATCAACATCTCTTCATCCATTTCCGTTGTCAATGTATCCTATCAACTCCCATTCTCTGAAGATTAGAAAGATCCCAAACGAAGACACATCATTGGCCAATAAAGAAAAAGTCTCTTAGTAAACGAGTCAACGCTCTAAGACGTGCACTCGAAGAAACCCAGGCAGCTCAGTTGGCAAATACCAACATTTCACAAGAACTTTTGTGGGGGCCTATTTAAGGAAAAAGAAAAGAGAGTGGGGAAGAAACCAATGAAGAATTGACATCTGTTCACTGTCAATACAATATTAACTAGGGCACGCTAAAGCTCGAAAGACGGAAAGAGGTAAAGCTGCTTCTCAATGGAAGGCAACGCCCCGGTGCCAAGAGTGGCGGTCGTTGTGTTCGTGATTAATGGGAAAAGCGTCCTGTTGGGGAAGCGGCGCGCCACCATCGGCGACTCTTGCTTCGCTCTCCCTGGCGGCCACCTTGAGTTTGGTTAGATCAAATAAATCAGATAGATTTGTTGATCAGACGGTGCAGATTTGTAGCTAATTTCTGTTTTTTTTTTTTTTTTTTCCCTATCTTTTTACAGGGGAGAGCTTTGAGGAGTGTGCGGCGAGAGAGGTGAAGGAGGAGACGGGTATAGACATTGAGAAGATTGAGTTCTTAACGGTCACCAACAATGTCTTCTTGAAGGAACCTAAGCCCTCGCATTACGTTACCATATTCGAGAGGGCTGTGTTGAAAGATACCCAGCAGTTGCCCCAGAACATGGAGCCCACCAAGTGTCACGGTTGGGATTGGTACGATTGGAATCACCTCCCTGAGCCTCTCTTTGGGCCTTTGGAGACCATGGTTAAGAGTGGCTTCAATCCTTTCCCGCTCAGTGAAACCTGATGGAACAACTATGCAAGAGAAATACACCTTCAACGCTTTCAGCTACTGTGGTCACTGGTCAGGATTGCTCTGCTTTCCTTTCGATCTTTTGTGTGCCTCTCCAAATTCTGGTGTGTATTAAGCTCTAATTACAAAAAGGAAACCCTTTTATACAAAAAAAAAAAAAAAATTAAAGCTTTATTAGCCGTTTGATCAGTATCTCCATGTTGCTCAGTAACTGGAAAAGAAATAGCGAAAGAAAGATTCCATAATCCATATTACTTTTGCAGAGGCTGCTGCTATTTTTGCATTCCAGCTAATTTCTCGCTTAAGAATCCCCAGCTCTTCATATTCACATTAAAACTTAAAAAAAATATTCTCCGTGCACCTGATTTCTCTTCAACCAAATGATTTGAGCACTGATTGAAATAGAAGATTTTTTTTTTTTGGTACAATATAGAAGATATTTTCAAAACCATGGAATATGAGGGATAGGATTCTTGCCCATAGGGCCTTGGGACCATGGTTTCAAGTACCGGTCTGGTATCGGTTGTATTGATTGTATCAAATTGGTATTGACTCAGACTGATTTCCGATCTCTGACCGATTTAGATTGGTTATCCAGATTGGTTCAGGGATAAAATAGTAAAAAATTAGTATATTTTTTTATAAAAAGCAGGGGTAAAATCGATCGATATCCACCAATTCGATCTGGATCAATATCGCATCAGTATAGGCAGAGACCGATATCAATATCGTCAAATCCTTGCTTGGGACCGGAGAGTGATTCTAGGGTTGGATGACCTAGGGATGCGTGTCCGGATCCTTCTAGCTTTCAGATCACTTTCTAGTAGTTGGGCTCTATGAAGAGGAGCCAAATATCGGTGGGAGACTGGGAGTTAATGATGAACCCACACTCTAATCATAAAGTCATATAAACTATGATATAAATTATGATGAAGAGACTAGAGGCATAGTTTTCAAGATTGGAATCGGACAAAACAGATATAGATCCTAGCCTAGATCATCTGCTTCGATCATCATTAAGAAGTCAACTTTTTACCTTATTACCCTTCGCCCTTGTTGATCCAATGATATGGTATCGGCCAAAAATTAAGATTCAACATTGTTGATACTAATCCCACCAATTAGGTTGATCCAATCCGATTCCTCAAACCATGGTGTAGAGGTGAAGTGAACGATAGAGGATTTGAAGTTTATGGTGTTTTCAAAAAAATTGGCTTTCGAATGTTTTCCTTTCAACAAGATATGATCTTTTGGAAGTTGCTTTGGTAAGGCCTCTTTTGTGTGAGACTAAAAGGTAAGGACATTAATTGGTTCAATTCATGGTTTAAAGTATCAGTCCGTATCGTTTCGTATCGTATCGATCGATATGTATCCGTATCGGTCCTCACCCATATGATACTGACCAATACGATACATGAAATTTTTAAAACCCTTTTGTATCGATACATATCTTACGATACACACCGATAAGCACCGATACACCACCAATACCCACCAATACTCATCAATACGTACCGATACTCTATGAAAAATTCAAAATTGAAGTGAAATGTACGTTTCGATATGTATCGGTGTGTATCAGTATGTATCGATCGATACACACCAATACGGTCATAAAATGGCCAAAATGGGTAATTTTTTAGAAAAACACAATTTTTGGAGGTGTTTTTGTTCCAAAGTTGCTGCCAACCATTTTTCTCTCTAACTAAAGTGGAAATCAAGGTTGGGAACAAGGATTTTACATTTATGGGACAACTACAAACCTTGGATTCTTAGTGCGATACCCTCAATTTATTGTTTATGCATAATACATGTTATATATAACTTTTTTTAATTATTTTTTTATGCAAAATTATATAAAAAAAGTGTTTCCTATCCATTTATGTGCGTATCTTTCGCGTATCTCCGATACGATACGATACGATACCTTCCGATACATATCTTAATTTTGGCCGATCGATACGACAATCGATACCGATACTTTAATCCTTGGTTCAATTTCAATACAAACGGCTTAATTTGGCTCAGCGTAAGAATTTTTACGTAAAACTAAAATCCTTCAACAAGATATGATTTTTCGGAAGTTGCTTTGGTAAGGCCTTTTTTGAGTGAGACTAAAAAGTAAGGACATTAATTGGTTCAATCTCAATATAAATGGTTCAATTCGGTTCGATGAAAGAATTTTTAAGTAAAACCAAAATTGAGTCTTGCTTAATGAGTAATTATTGTTGTAACTCGACAGTCATTGAGAGGGGGGTGAATCAATTAGTCCAATTTCGATCTCCAAAAATCTGTCCGATATCTGGCCAAGAAAAACCTGATATACCTGTTCCTGTTTGCACACAGTCGTATGCACACTCAGCCTCTCATAGGCACTTCCAAATGTGCACACCCATTCCACATTCCACGCATTTCAATATAAAATGCAAACGAGCACCACAACACAGGGTTTTTACGAGGTTCGACAATTTGCCTACATCTCCGGAGTAGTGCCTGTAAAGGCTTCGTACCTACTCAATACACTACTTTTGACTGCACCCATAGTCGGAAGCACCCACACCCAATTTTCTAAAGCCGAAGCTGAGATGGCACTCGCAGTGCCGATACAATGTGTAGCACCCACTCCCAATGCTTAGTACCCACTAAGCACTCAATAAATAATACAATCAAATTGGGCTTATATCAATGCCCTACAGTCAAGCTCTTCCTAGCATATACATCCACAACTAGCTAGCATGCTTGCAGTTCATCCACAACTAACCTAGCATGTATACATTCATCCACAACTAACCCTAATATACATACATGTATATAATGTAAATCAAAGGTTAGAGAATCTCACAATCGATTGCCTGGGATGACTGGAAACTTGTACTGACAAGCTTGGTGCTTACACATTCTCTCTCCTTGGCTTCTTACTCTTCAAAGCAAACACATCCTTGTTTTCTTCTCTTGTTCCTTGGCTTTGAGTTAATGTATCATTAACACACCTCAACCACCTCTTTTACCTCCTTTAATGGCCTAATAACATTTATCATCAAGTATTCATGTTCATTCAAAGACCAACAAAGAGGGAGAAGCTTCTTTTGCCAAAACCGTAGCTTTTCTTTAGTCAAAACTCATTTTTCTTGCTTCCATGGTTTAGGGCTTGAAAAAACGAAGAAGCTGCAACTTGGTTCACCCAAATCAGAGTTAAAACGAGGGAGATATGACCATTTGAAATTGAGCAATGAGGTAGCCTAAAATGGAATCTTCGTAGGAGTGGCATAGGCTACACTGGCGGCCGCACGCGCAACAGGGGCGCAAATCTGGCCGTAGATCTCATCAAGGAGAATCTCTTAATCTAAACCGTCTGATTAAAATAACGGATAGTAAATCTCAACCACAAGATTTGAATAAGATAGTCAACTAATGATGCCATGCTGACGTCAACGGTTAGCTTGCACTTTTTGTTGTCGATCTTTGATTTGTTGCTTTTCCAGATTTTAAGGGAGCTTGTCTCCCACTCACACAAGTGAAAGGCTTATCGACCATTGGATCCGAATCCTCCATGATGGCATTAATCAGATCTTATGAGATCCTTAAGATCAGAATCTTTTTTATATCTTCTACGCACGCACGAAACACCACAACATACTTTGATAAGGTGTAGCGCCAGTGCATCAAGGATTATGCACCTAACCAATCATATCCTACGCACAAGCATCTATCTCATCCATGTCAGTTCAAAATCTCAGCAGCCTTTGGATGGGCATTAAGACTACATGGTCGAATCTAGACCATCCATTTCACTTCCCTTTACTCCTCTTTATTACAATCAAGCCCCTGCCTCCATATATTTCAGTGTTTAAAGACCCCTTGCAACTCAGATCTTTAAAATCTTGAAATTATACAAAACCCTTTAAATTTCAAAAATAAATTCCAAAAAATCCACCCAACACCGAGAGCAACTAATGGATTTTCGGTTTGGATTTTCGAACCGATTTTACGGAAATACTTATGAATTTTTCATACGATATCCGATTGAGATGAAACAAAGTGCGTTGGAACCGTAACTGGATGCTCTACGACTTTCCAGAAGACTCAATCATCAGACTCATTCATATAAAAAGACCAACATACCCCTAGACCTTTCCAATGATGTATCTTTCTCATACGGAATCGGAACGCGATGAAATTAGAACCGTTGGAAAGATTGGATTTTTGTCGTATTGTTACATGGAGAACACTTCCTTTAAAAAATTCATCTTCAATGCCAAAATTGCCCTCGACTGCCACAAATACTGTAACTTCTTCATACGGTATCAGAATGCGACAAAATCAGATGCACTGGACTAGATAAATTACAATATATATTTTTTATGAAGAAACGATCTTTCAAAAATATCATTTTCACTGCCTAAAATTCCCCCAATAGTAAATAGACCAATTTTGCCAGTTTTGACCCAGAAACCCGCACCACATACTAAGGATGTATCAAACCATTCCATGCATACTAAGTAGTTCTGTTATCTCATTGATGACACTAGACACTGTCATATCATCATTTTCATCCATATCACCCAAACTGGCCACATCATCATCGCCACATGACCGAGTTGCTAACAAGGACAACCATAAAACAAAAAATATTAGGTAAGAAAATGACTTATCTTCGTGTGTGTGTATGTGTGTGTGAGTGTGTGTGTGTGTGTGTGTGTGTGTGTGTGTGTGAGAGAGAGAGAGAGAGAGAGAGAGAGAGAGAGAGAGAGAGAGAGAGAGTGACTTACCTTTATGATACAGCCTGCAACAAAAAACTTCGAGTGAAACCTTGGTGATGGTAAGCTCAAATTGTGAGATCTCACTACATCAAAAAACGCCTCTACAAAATGAGAGAAAAATCAGTTGTGTGTGTGTGTGTGTGTGTGTGTGAGAGAGAGAGAGAGAGAGAGAGAGAGAGAGAGAGAAAGAGACTGTTGGCTACCTCTCACCTTGGCGACGGTAGATCGTCTCTCCATCTGGAAGCTTGAAGTAGTTCAATTATAGGATTAAAGCTTCAATGACATAAAGTCTTATCTATCTTTGGCCTTTCCAAGTGAAAAGAAGGGTCATAAGTTTTTGATGGTCCAATTTAGGGATTGTTATATTTTGAGTTCAATTTACTCATTTATCCCTCTTCACTTAAGTCGAGTCTATTATTTATGTGCTTTTTGTTCAGAATAGATTCTGAACAATAAAAGCAAGGTTTTCACTCACCAAAAAAGGGACTCCATTGTATAAAATGTGTCTGGTTCATTAAAATATAATATAATATAATATAAAAAGAAGAAGAAAAATGAACTAGGCATATCATACAACTTTCACCCTATTTCTATTCCAAATAACAGAAAAATACAAGAATTGATTTTTCAGAACGTTGCCATATAGAGCCTAAATCTCGTATGAGATTGAACTCTGTTATATGTTTTATTTTTTTTTTCAAGCAATTTAGTTTAGTTTTAGCACAAAAAAATGTTTAATTTCCAAAATTGAATTATATATTCCATTTCTAGTGCTTTTAATTCTCAGATAATAAAAAAAGGGGGCAAAAATTTGTTGAGTAGATAGATTGTGATAATTTGGGGAATCTATCCATAAAATATGAACCCCTATTTCACATTTACAACATAAAAACATGTTTTCAGTGTAGGAGAGCACCCTTACGCCAAGACACATGGGGTGTAAATGACCACCACATCTGTCTTGGTCGACGATCGAGAATGCACTCTCATTGGCTAGGGTGTTGGCATAGGGCCACGTTCTCCTATAGAAAACATTTCTCCTTAAAATATGGGAAAAGGTTGTGTATACTGGCGGTATACCCAAATCTGTATCTATCTCTCTCTTTCTCCCTTGGAAAAGTCCTCAACCCCCCTACCCAATCCTAGCCCTCTCATTGATTGAGCCACTAGCTCCAAGATAGCCGATGGCATACCTAACCTCCTCCATCCATCGTGGAAATCTTTCCCCTTAAATTTGGCACCTCTTATGTTTCTTAACTGCAATGAGAATATTTATATTTACCAAAAAACAAAAAAAAGATTGAGAATATATATAAGAAAATGGGAAGACACGACGAACCAATGGGAAGACATGCATACAATTTCGACATTTCCTACACCAATATGACAGTTTTTTTTTTTGGTAAAAGACAGTTATTTTTCCCATAAAGGAAAAACAATAGTACAATAGAAATAGCCCCAAAAGAGATCAAATTCTAAATCTTATATGATTTTGACAAGTCGTCACCTATTTACCCTAGTTACGGATGGACTGAAGCTACATTTATGGTCAAATCTCATCAAAAGGATTTGAGGTCCCTCCCCAACTACTGGTAATGGGCCAAACAGGAGAACGCCAATGAGCCTTCTGTCTTGTTGGACCACGAACCGTACTTGGACCACAGCTTGCTGACAAAGCAAGAGCTCTATAATCTAAACAAACCGACTATAATGAGCCACCTTTGTTTAGAGGGGAGTTGGGATGAGAATGTCTAACTTCTAGGTCTCACATGTTGATAGGGTTAAGGCAAAATAAATAGAATTGGAAGAAACTAAGACTTTCCCAACCCAACCTTGTTTGGTTAGCACTAGCTATTGGAGAAAGGGAACATAGGACTAAATGAAGAGAGTCATTAATTGCAATGACTTCCCACTCCACAAAGTCCCACCAATTTGGTAGGACTTTGGAAGGGGATGGGGTGAAAGCCACCAGCAGACAGGAAAGCTTATCTCCCAATGTTGTCTAGAGTATTTTCCATCCCATTATATTCAAATACATGACTTTACCATGCTTTTGGGAAAATAAGTACAACTCTCTCTCCCCTTAAATCCCACCCCATCAAAACCCCCTAAACAAACGGGCCCTAAGGGATTAGAGCAACAAGGGAATTGGTATTTTGTACGAGAGGAATAGGAACCTTGCTAGTCTTTCGTTTCTTATGTTCAAACACAAGTGGACACGAAAAGACTTTGCTATCCCTTCACTGTGAGTTGAAGATGCTCTCATGTACCCTCCCATTGGCTTGCACTTTGGCTTAAGAGTCACAAGGAGAGCAAAGTTCTTTCTTCCTTTATATGAGAAGAAGAGCACTACCTGGTGGCATGACTTCTGCACCAACATCGGGCCAATGAACGGGCTGAGGTACAATAAGGAATGGGCATTTTGAATTGGAAAAAAGAACCATGGCAAAAGAAATGTCCAGACACAACCCCTGTTTTCATGGGCAATTTGTGTCTGGACATTTCCTACACTAGATCGGTAGGGCTGTTCCTCCCATATTGTATTTCATAGGGAAGGGGCGTCATTTTGCCCTTTCTATATTTGAGTGCAGGGATCACACGATCAAGTAATATTATTTTTCCCAATTAATGTTGTAGTATTGTTTTCCCTTCTAGGCCAAGTTTTTTTTCCTCTGTTTTTTGGGGTAAGCCCATCTTGGGCCACTGGAATCTTAGATCATATTAAATGGTCCTAAGTCAAACAATCTGAAGCAAAAGAACCTATTCCTAAATGGTCCTAAGTCCCAAACACTAAAGCTTGATGTGGGGAGAAAGCTCACGGTTGTCAGATTTAATTTAACATTGGCGGGACCAGAGCTTTACAGGTGGTAATTGCCAAATGGGCCAGCGTGGATAAGGTGGCATCTCTTGGATTTCCTGTCTGCCTCAACTGTTGATCTATCCATTATAATTGGAACTGCTCACACCCATTAATGGAAAGATGGAGCTCCTCATAATCTGTGTCTGCAAATCTGCCAGTGTTTGTTGGTTAAGGTGACCTGTGAGTTCTTCCTGTCTGGGTTTTGGTGTGGTATGTTAACTGAATTCCTTTACTCTTTCAAAACAAATCTGTGCAGCTTTTTTTGTATGCAACTTACTTCCATCCTCAAACAAAGAACTCAGATATGTGTAAATTTATTTGAACCTTTTTTGAATTTTTCTTTTATAAAGTGATTGATGTTATATATTGGGTTCCAGATTAAATACTTATCTGATACATTTAATAGTAATTACTCGTAAGTGATACCAATCTTTGCATTCATTCTGAATAGAGGCTGTTTGTATAAATGTCTACAAGAAGAATCCTTTAAAGAAGTTACTTTTTTCTCTACTGTTTTCCTCTGTAGAAAGCAAGCAAGCAAGCAGCTAAAAGATTAGTTGTTAAGTAAAGATGGGTTTTTTGAGCAACATATTGCAGTAAGTGTTGGATGGATAATAATTGTTAATACCATTTTGTTTTCACTTTCAGACACATGGCTGTAGTTACACTATGCTCTAAGATATTCTACAAAGATCGTGTTCTACCTACTCCCAAAGTAATAAAAGATGACAAAGCAGTCATTGGTGAGTCTGTTGCTAATCAAGAAGTTTGTAGGTGCTTCTCTTCTGTTTCTGGAGATGCAGGTAGCAGATTGCATTCTATATATTATGTGAATGATTTTTGTATGAAAGCAAAGGCAAGACTAGGAGGGGATAATACGTCTTACATGGTGGATGTCCGGAGGTTCATGCAACTTCAGACCAGTATTAAGCCTTCAGCTCTTCATAGGGCGTATAACATGGAAAGTGATCCTACTTCTGCTCGACAAAATGGTTCACAGAAAGGAAAATTGCACGACTTATCCTATCCATCAGAATCAAGTAACAGTGGGAGCCATCTGAAAATGTTAGACTCCTATTTTAGCAAGCTTCAACATGAAAAAAGTCAGCAGCAAACCACCTCCATGTGCTCGAGCGATTTCGATGCTGTTGTTCAAGAAAATAATAAGATAGACCCTGTGTCAAAGCTTCCCGACAACATGGAGTCACATGGGAAAAATGATCATTTCAATGCCGAAAAGGAACTTGGCTCTCTTGATATTTATATCCGCAAGCTTAACCGAGGTAAACGAATCTGGATCTTCTCTTGATGAGTACAGTTTTAGAAAGCTATGTTTTTTTTTGTTTTTTGTTTATGTATTGTTTTTTTTTTTATGTATCTCATAATTCCTATCTCTGGATTTGATTATTTTATGATGTTTTTTTCCATCTGTTTTTTATATAGTTCGATTTAATTATTCTTTTGCCAAAAAAAAAAAAGATTTCCATAGTCTGCTTTGCATACGTATGCATAGTCACAAATGAAAAGATTGTGTTTGCTTCTAGGTGAACATAATGCTGGTTAACTACATGAAATCTGTCCTTAATGCTTCTCAACCAAACAGATTAATTTTCTTGTTCATTGTCTGTTCAAGTGCTAAAAGTTCTGTCACCTCTCACTGGAAGAGCCTATTGTCCTAGATGTAAATGCGATAACTTATACTTCTATTTATTAAGTATTTTGATTGTGCTGTAATGTTTACCAAAAAAGATTGGGCTGTAGTGAAAAAAAAATATTGATTCCAATATACAACTCAGGACTGCTAAATAAGCTGGATTTCCCAGTTATCAACAACTTACAGTGCATTTGAAGGAAAAAAAAAAACTCTGTGAGTTAGAAGAGGGGGAAGCAATCCATTCTTTCTCATTCAGTTCAAAGCAAAGTACAAAAATCATTCAATGCCCAATTGAGTGCCAAAGCCAGTTTAGTTCTAATATTCTATAGAAGCCGTCTTGGATAAAGGACTGTTTGCAAGCTAAAGCCAATGTATTTTTCAAAGATGTTCTGTAATAACCAAACTTATGTAATTAGTCTTCCATACTTCTATGAGTGGAACAAGCTAACCTTTACTCAACAGTGTCATCACCAACAATATTTTCAGTCATGTTAACCAATGCTCTTGGTGATGTTACGTTGCAATGTATATTGCTAGCCAATTATAACTGACATCCATGCACCAGCCTAAGTATACTATTCCAGTGATGCAATGTAAATGCTTTAGATTAGTTCACCCACAAGGTTAAGTTTATCTGGTTTTTGTTTATTGTCATAATAAAAACATAGGGCTTTTAATTTCCTCCCCATTACAGAAGTGAACTCACAAAAGAATAGTACATCTAGTCCTGATGGTGAAGCGAATGAAAGGAATCTGGTAAGACCACTGTACCAAGACAACGAAAATGATGAAACAATTGAAAAGAGGAAACTGAACCCTGATATGCAGTTGGGAAGTAAGGATGATTGGAGTAATCCAGAGAATTCTCAAGGTCTGCTGCAATATGACGAGACCTCTGATCTGTATTTGATGTAAGCCATTCTTCCATTCTCTATTTGCCTGGCATCACTATGTTCTCATACATGACAGATTTGTTATATTATGACGTAGTCCGCAAGGTTCTTTTGCTCTCATATAATTTTTGCTGGCTGATGCTTTTACACTTTCTTGGTTCCAGAGGTATATTGGCTTCTATAAATATCGCAGTCTATATTTTTGAGATAGCAAGTCCTGTTCGGTATTCCGATGTGGAGCTTTTGTCACTTCCTTTACTATATGGGGCAAAGATAAATCAATTAATTCTGGTTGGAGAGTGGTGGAGGCTTGTGACACCGATGTTTCTGGTACAGGATTGAAGACTGGGTTCGTGTTTCTGTTTCTGATCTTTTTATTTGCAGTTTATCTCAGTTTAACACAATCAATTGCAAGCATTATGATGATTCCCTAGATTTTGTGGATAGTGAAGTAATTGTTGATTTTTGCAAGCATTATGTTTCTGTTGAAGACTATTTCATGAGTGTCCATGTCCTGGGAAAGTAACTACAACAATCATAACCTTATCCCAACCGAATGGGGTCGGCTACATGGATCCAATGTGGAAAAAAGAAAGTAGAGAAGCAAAAGAGAGGTTGAAAAGAAGAAACTTGGGGGATAATAGAAAAAGGTATAGCAATATAGAAAGACGCACCATGGAAACATCCTTATAGGGGGTCTACAACACGGGTCCTTGCCCTCCACAAAACTCTATCCAAAGTCATAATAGGGTCGAGCCCTACACTTTGCATATCATTTGGGACCGCTTCATTAATAGGCATCTTTGGTCTGTCCCTACCTTTTCTAGCTCCCTCCAAATGAATCAGGTCACTCTTCTTTACTGGGCCTCCACAGGTCTTCGTTGAACATGGCCATACCACCTCAATCGGCTCTCACAGAGTTTGTCTTGGATCGGTGCAACCCCCAAGTCATTTTTAATGCGCTCATTCCTTACCCTATCTCTTCTGGTCTTGCCGCACAGGCCTCTCAATATTCTCATCTCTGCAACACTCAGTTTATTCAAAGTACTCTTCTTGACTGCCCAACATTCCGCTCCGTACGTCATAGCTAGGCGAATTACTGTCTTGTAAAATTTTCACTTGAGTTTAATAGGTATTCTTTTGTCATATCACACTCCCGACGCACCTCGCCACTTCATCCACCCCACTTTAATCCTATGGGCAACATCATCCTCTATATCCCCCTCTTTGTCAATGATAGACCCCAGGTATGTAAAACAATCCCTCCGGGGTAATTCCTATTCCCCAAGCTTCACCACTTCCTCCCCTCCTCTAGATTGAATGAAGTGTGCATGTCCTGGGAAAGTATTCTACGAAAAGTAACATCACTTGTTTTGTGTAGGACTATTTGGAGGAGAGTAGCATCTAGTTATTTAAGATTTCTATGTTTTAGTTGAATGAGTAGTTCAAAGTGTCGAATTTCCATCTTTTCCCCCTTTACTATGTATTCAAAATGCCCTACAATCATAAGATATATTTTGTTAGTCAGTGCAGGACCTTCAGGTTGAGATATTGATTCAAATTGCTAGCCACGGATGGAGGAAAGATATTTATGTGTGATTGGAATGTTTTAGGGTAAAGGCAGTGATGCTTTATGCATTATTTAAAATTTTCACAGATTAAATATTCCAGTTGAGCAGTTTTCTCGCTTTATATTTGAATGCTAGTTCCTTCCATTGATGAAGTCAAGTTAGTATCTGTCCATGCCACTTTCTTCTTTCCTTACACAAAAATTTCCTTTGATATACTGATCATAACACTGGCGTAATTAAATTGAGCATCCAGCTACTTGGGTCACTAATTGATCGTTCTCAGTTAAGTTCCAGACACGATGCATTCTTTTGATATTTACTACATAGTTGTAATGTAGATTGTGCTTCTCCTCAAAAGATTTAATTTGTGCAGCATTCTGGATTTCTCCATGTTGCGCTTGGTTGCTGGGTACTTCTTACATTTGGGCCTCAAGTTTGCAGAGGATATGGCTCATTTACATTTTTCTTGATATATGTACTTGGAGGAATTTCTGGAAACGTGACAAGTTTCATGCACACACCAGAGCTAACTGTTGGTGGAACAGTAAGCAGCACCTACCCATTTTGTTGTTTTTTTCATTTTATTGGGTTGCAGAGCTGTGCAAAAAATTATACAATTTTTATGTCAACTATTCATGTACACTCCCTCTTTACAATCTACAACAGCCTGCTATAAAATAAGGTGCTTATTATCATGTACATTATTTAATCTTAGAATATTATCTGATCTTCCTGGATTTGTTTGAGTTGGCACTGACATTCAGTTGAAAGATTGGGTGTAGAAAAGAAGATGAGTGAATAAAAGAAATATTTTTCTCTATACACGCCTATAAACTTCGGGAGAAGTTTTAGTAGTCTGCTAGTATCTTTAAGCCTTCACAAATATCTATCCCAGAGATTATAGAATATAGAAGAAATTTTGTGGCCTAGTAGATCAGTGTTCCCATGCTCATGTGTCAAGTTTTAGCTAAAATGGAGTTGTCCGATGGCAAAATATAGCTTTAAAAATGCAATGAAAAAATATAATTTTTTTAAGAAATAAAATAGGCAACTAAATATACAAGTGAATATGATAATATGTGGGAAGGTTTGAATTTGAGTAAGTTGAGAAGTTCCCAAACCTAGACCATTTTCTAAGTACCCAGATATAGTAGTTTTTACCAAAAAAATAAACCATATATAGTAGAAATTTCTACATGACTTATGTGGAAAGCTTTGGTGCTGATGTCAGGATGTATCATACATCTTATAGGTGGTATTGCAGGAGAGGAAAAACTGTAGCCAAATAATATTTGGTTGTAGCTCATTGTAATGAAATCCTTTGATGTATAGTCAAACACTAGTTTGTCTCAAAATGGATTTCCACAACCGAGTCTTGTATTATGATGACGGTGCCCCTAGTATTATATTGATGTTGCACATCATAGATCAGTACTGCTCTATATGTTCTTACTTTCAGTCACCGACTGGTTTAATTGTGTAGATTATAGAACATAATCTCAATGTTGTATATCTATGTGTACCATACCATGCATGTTCAGATTATATTTAGCAGCAAGTGACGTGGAACTTGGAAAAAAAAATTCTATACTTCACACTTTCAACCAATGTGCACTAACTTGGATCCACATAACATGCTCATATGAAAATTCAAGAATTTGTTCCCAACCCGCTAGTATATGGACTGTGCTTCCATGCAAATTTGTTTTTCATTATAATGCGTATCAAACTCCAATTACCCTTGTTCAGTAGGATGTGTCATGGGTAGCTTGCATTTGCTCATGAGTGAAAGTGTCATGAAGGTTTTCTGCTGCCTGTGACAGTGGGTTGAAGATTATTCTTTACAGAGCAGTAATTGTTTCTAGCTTTACCATATGATATTGTTGCACCTTATCAGGGTCCAGCCTTTGCCATGATTGGGGCCTGGATGATCTATCGAATTCAAAACAAATACGCCATTGCAAAGGAGGGCACAGAAATTATGTTTCAGAAGGCAGTAATCGCAACTGCATTGAGCTTTGTCTTGAGCAATTTTGGGCCAATTGATGACTGGTTAGCTTTCTGCTTGTTTCAGTTTGAAAATTGTTGAAGAGAAAAACATTTAGGATTTTGAGATCTGAGATAGTCATTTGTGTATTCAAATGAGAATAAGAGATTGATTCGGTTAATGTGAAAATGCTATTTCTGATTGAAAAAAAAATCCTTTTCTCCAGGACACATTTTGGTGCAACTTGTGCAGGTATTGCATATGGCTTTTTCACATGCCCAACTCTCCAGCTGGATGAGGCATCTTCAAAGGGTGGTCAGGAAGAGGGAATTACACTCGTCAGACGATATGCCAATCCCTGTAAATCAGTAATTATTTTCATCATCTTCATTGTGGTCTTGAGCTCTTTGATTTTTGTTTTTGAACCTCCACTTGACACAGTGGAAGCCGACAGCCTTGTATAGAAAAGTATGATTACTAATAGTAGTCAGGTATCACAAATTGTGATGTAACAATATGAGCAACTCTAGATTGAAGTCAGCAATATGGAGAGTAATATGTTTTTAGTCATAATCTTGCACAGGCAACAACAACCATGCAAGAATAAGACTACCTTGACTCCTGCCGTAAGTCTACAGTACATTTTATATTTAACTTTACTTTAGAAAGAATGAGAAATTACTTTCAGGCAACCAATGGAAATATGGCTTCTTTTAACTCTGTGAGTTTTGCCAAGTATTAACAGTATAGATAAGCTACCACAGTTCCAAAACTGAGCCTTACTGAATTTTGGTTGGGGTTGGAAATTTTTATTAGCCAGCTGAAGTTAGGTGGGGAAACTATAACCAAATTCAAGTATGGCCAAACTTAGATCAACCATATCTAAATAGCCAAACTTCTTTACATGAGATCCATCTGCTTGAACAGCCAAATACTGTCCAACAAGGGTGTGATATTCTTACCCACAGCCCCCTCAACCACACCCCC
>NC_056567.1:7208817-7214580 GCF_013358625.1 Macadamia integrifolia | reverse complement strand
CCCCCCCCCCCCCAACAAAAAAAAAAAGGTGTTATAAAAGATCTCAATCCCATGAAATTTAGAAACATGGCTCCAATATTCCCACTCATATATGGCTATACCAAAGAATAATTATTAGAAGACACCAAGAAGCTACCTGTCATGTTTTCTAAGTTACTAATAAAAATATTTAACCCACCCAACCAACTGAACACTTTGCAGATTTGCTAGCAGCCCACTCGACACAACACCCACTCACACACGCATGGATGTGTGTGTGTGTGTGTGTGTGTGTGTGAGAGAGAGAGAGAGAGAGAGAGATTCCACCATTCTGTTCTGGGCTATCATCGGGCCTCTACTCAAGTAACACCAAATCATCTCAATTTTAAAATAAAATAAATCAAATTAAACTAAGAAGGTGGCCTACTACAAAGAAAATTTATTGGACTAAAGTCTTAACCCAAGACTTATTTCCACTAAAATAAGTCAAAATGACTGTAATTTATCTGCATCAATTCTCCCTAACTTGAAAATACTCAATCTTGAATTTTGTAGAGTCGAAGAATCACGTGACGTACTTTCTGCTTCAGTCTATAATAATGTTCTAGCAACTCACGGATGTTAGGAATATAATCTTTTGCCTTGGGAGCTTTTGTGCCGAAGAAAGGTGGTAACATGAACTCTATCTCTTCAACAACATATTGGTTCTTAATTGACGATTTCTTGTGACCTCATCTTACACCACTAATTAAACCTCATCATCTTTGACCTCTTCGACACAGTCTTCTATGATAGGTTGTAAGGAGAAAAATCTTCCACCTTGCAAAGGGTTTGATCGTTGCTTTAAGTCACCAATGATAGAATCTCATTGGATCGATATGATGGATCAATGAACAAAAACAGCAATACAATCATGAATCTAATTAACGCATACCGGAATACATATCGTGTTGAAGAAGATTCCACAAGCTTTACCTTTTCCCTCTTGTACAATCTTCTTCTCCAAGCTTTCTCTCCTTGCCAATCTTGTTTGCTTCCCTCTTTATGTAAATTTTTAATTAGTTGCAACTAATGGATGTTGCTTTCTTTATATAGATGGGGAATATGGACTAACCCTGAAATATAGTATAAGCAGAACCCTCCATAATAGGACTCAATTGTAAAGAGGACCATTGGTCTTTACACTTCAGGGAGGTTAATCGAAAACCTAAACTCCCTTTAGGGGATCACTCCTTAACCGATCTTCATCCAACCCAGCCTACCAATCAATACCTAACTACTAATCCATCCCCACACGATGATTGGTACTAGTCCATACATAAAAAAAGGTTCTATTCTCCCACTTGGGCAGTAACATGTCATTATTTTAGCCTTGGATTAGATAATTTGTGATCACAAAATAACAAGTGTTGAAAGTAGCTTCACCTTAACATATTAGACCCTTGGATCAAGCAAGAACACGAAAAACCAACCATAAGTGTCATCACATCTTAATTCGACATGGGACACTACACGCAAAGTGCTTGCACCTCACCCGCTTTGGGCTATACATGTGTAAAGTAGTGGTATAGAAATTACATGTCATTGTGATTGAACATGTCAAATCCAAACCAATTCTGACTTCAAACTGAAGTCACTAGTTACTTCAACATTGGGAGCTCATTGGAATCATTCTTCACATGGCAAACTATCACTAGAACCACCAAAATTAGTTACTTCATATAGAAGCTCACTGTACTTCTTATCAAGAAGCTCTTGGGGACTATATTCATGAGTCCCTATACACTATCCCAAGCCCTCAATTTGAGAAAACTCTACTAACTCGCATAAAAGTGTGTATCATATAAATAACCTCTGGCACAAGAGAAGGATAACACTATGCGCCTATATAGATAATAGAAATAATATGGCCATAACTACAAACAATAATAACAATGCATAAGAGCAAATATAATTTAAACCATCAATGAATAAATACTATCCGTATCAAAAAAATTGTACTCCACTAATAAAGTACATCCAATGATTCAACTAATCCCATATGAGTAATATGCATTTGAAAAAACCTTTAGAGCCAATCCTTTAGTGAGTAGGTCTGCCATCATAGCATCTGTAGAAATGTGCTCAATAATATGTGAATCTCGAACTTTCTCTCTAACCAAGAGATACTTGATGTCAATGTGCTTCGAACCTGAAGAAATTTTATAATTACGCGAGAAATGGACTGCAGTAAATTTGTCATATAATATCCTCAATGGATTGGTAACATAATCAACTACCTAGAGCCCTAAGATGAAATTCCTCAACCATAAAGCATGAACTCTGGCCTCATAACATGCCACAAACTCTACTTGCTTAGTAGAAGAAGCATTAATCGTCTGCTTCACACTCTTCCATGATATAGCACATCCAACCATCATGAAAATATAACGTGATGTCGACTTCACATCATTGAACACCCTATATGGTCAGAATCTGAATATCCGATCATCTCAAGTGTATTTATCTTCTTGTAAGTAAGCATAAGGACCCTAGTACCCTAAATATACCTCATGACCTTCTTCGCCGCTATCCAATGCGCCTAACAAGGATCACTTATGTACCTATCGGGCATGCTAATGGTAAAAGCAATGTCAAGTCAAGTGAAAACCTGAGCATACATAAGACTACCAACTGCAGAAGCATATGGAATGTCTTTCATTTGAGCACTCTCAATATCATTCTTAGGACAATAAGACTTAAAAAACTTATCACCCTTCATAATAGGTGCCTTCAAAGAAGAACAATTAGTCATGCTGAACTACTTCAACACTCTATCAATATAAGCTCTCTGTGACAAACCAAAAACACCACATGACTTGTTACGAGAATTTCAATTCCTAACACATAGGATGCTTCATGAAGATCCATCATGTCAAACTGGATGAATAGCAATCTTTTCATCCCATGCAGAATGCTTAAGTCATTACTTTCCAAAAGGATATCATTTATATAAAAAATGAGATAGACAAATCTTCTCCCACTGACCTTGAGGTATATACATTGATCAACAACGTTCTCTTTGAACCCAAGAGAAGTAAAAAATTGATCGAACTTTCAAATGTCATTGTCTAGAAGCTGTTTCAGACCATAAAGTGACTTCTTGAGTTTACACACCATGTGCTCAGTGTTAGCCGTTTTGAAACTAGGAGGCTGCTTCATATATACATCTTCCACTAAATTCCCATTTAGGAAAGTAGTCTTCACATTCATCTGATGCAACTCTAGGTCAAAATGTGCAACCATGGTCATAATAATCTTGAAAGAATCTTTGATAGACAGTGGCAAGGAAGTTTTTTATGATTAATTCCTTTTTTCTGACTGAAGCCTTTTGCCACAAGTCTGGCCTTGTAGGACTCAATCTCAGCTCTAGCATCTCTTTTGGTCTTGAAAACCCATTTACATCCAATTGGCTTGCTACTTTTAGGTAGCTCAACTATGTCCCATACATTATTAGCCTTCATGGACTTCAACTCATCATGTATAGCATCCATCCATTGTAGGGAATGAGAGTTATCAATTGCATGCTAAAAAGTATAGGATCAGATTGAATGCCAATGTCAAACTCATGCTCTTGCAGATAGACGACAAAATCACTAGAAAGTCCTCTCTGACATTCTCAATGGTGCCTTTGCAACTGCTGGTTCAACAAGGGTCTGATCTATAATCGACACCAAAGGCTCCACCTCTGTTGGATCCATAGGTTCTTGAATAAGAATGGTCACCTGTTCAATAAGTGTACTAATAACCGTGGATGGTGAGAAAAGATGTACTAGTACAAAATTGTTTTCCTCCTCAAAACTGAAGCTACTCAGATGGATAGATGGAATACTCATATTGTCCTCAAAGAAAACTGCTTGCTCAGACTCAATGACTCTAGTACTGTGAGATGGATAATAAAACTTGTATCCTCTTGACCTCTCAGAATAGCTAATAAAATGTACGTTGATGGTCCTAGGGTCAAGTTTCTTCATCCATGGGTTATAGGGTCTCACCTCCACTGTGCATCCCCAAACATGTAAATGAGTAATGCTAGGTTTTCTGCCATTCCACAACTCATGTGGAGTCTTCGAAACTAGCTTACTTAGCACTTTGTTCAAGATATATATAGTTGTCTTTAACGCATCTCCCCACAGAAAATCTACTAAAGTAGAATTGCTTACTATACCTCTCACCATGTTCATAAGTGTACGATTTTACCTTTCGACAACACCATTTTGTTCAGGTGCACCTTGCATGGATTACAATCTGTAATCCATGCCACAGTCCTGTAAGTATTTAGCAAATTGTTCAGGATTATGATTGGTTTTATTGTACCTACCATAGTACTCTCCACCTCGGTCAGATTTAAAACACCATCCTTAATTAACCTTTCCATTCTTGGCTTAGAGATATGTCATAAACATCTAATCCTTGACATTGAAGAACTTTTATCATGCCTCATATGTTTAGGTCCCAAAGCAACATTTATAGTAGAGGAATAATCTAAGGATGGAGCATAAATAGAATGCAAATCAAGCATATAAAGACCATCACGCTAAGTATCTAAACCAACCAATTGAGATCTAAAAGTATATTGAATAAGGGGTGTCAACCAGTCGGGTTTAGTTGGGCTAAATGGGTCATGTTCGGTCGGGCTCATAATGATTAGGTTTTGGTCGGGTGACTAAAAAGTATGACACTCACACCGAGAATGATTGATTATAAACGAACCAGGCTTGAGCATGACTCATTTATTAATCAAAGCAGGCTAGTTCAGGCTTAAACACTAGGGTTCAATTGGACCTAAGCCTGAGGTTAGGTTTGGAATTGACACCCCTAAGCCATATAATGAGGAAGCAATGTAAAATAATGCATGCAAATACATAGAAAGGCCTTTTTTTTTTTTTAATTCATTTAAGATTTAAGTTTGGAATTTGGAAAATAAGTAATTTGTAAGATGTACAAGTCCAACTACAAGTAGACTAGAATTAGCAATTGATGTTGCAAAAAAAAAAAAAAAAAAAAAAAAAACTAGAAAGAGAATGGTCCAAAAGATTTACACGTGAATGAAAGAGAATAGTCCAACAGATTTACACGTGAATGGATCGAGAATTGGAAAGAGACATGAACGTACACCAAAAAAGCTTCTTGAGTGTGGTAACAAATTTATCCATAAACGATGTTTTTGCATCAGATCATCATAATAGAGTTTTTGGTCACGCCACCCAATAAAGATTTGTACAGAAACCCCAGGTGTTTTAAGCTAAGTAGTCATGAAGTGTCTATTTCTCAAAGGGGACCACAAATTGACGAGTGAAAATTAATGCAAAGATAGATCGATGGGGATGGAGCTAGCGAATGGGCTCCATTGCATAGTATATACATTTGGGAAGTTGCTTAGCAAAGCAATAAGACTAGTGTTGCTCATACCTTGCCAAGGAAAGCGCCAAAATATTATATGTTCAAAATTTATGTGGTGGCCGCTTCCATACTTCATTTTTCAATAATAATAATAATAATAATAATAATTTTATTATTATTATTATTTTTTTTTTTTAAGTGTTGCATGATAGTAATCATAGTTACTCAGGCCGAAGCCTCCATATGGCACGCAACGCTTTTGTAGGACCAATGAACTAGACACGAGCGATAATAGGGCATGTCGACTTAAATCCATAACTAGTCGACTCAAGCAATGATGGGGCAAGGGATTTTATCCACTAGATTATCAATCCCATGGGTTTTTCAATGAAGGCTTTAAAA
>NC_056567.1:7189504-7207225 GCF_013358625.1 Macadamia integrifolia | reverse complement strand
TAATATTTTCATGTGTTTGATTGATAAACTAAATGAATATTGAGTTCAGCAGAAAAAAATTATTTATTTTAAGAGTTCTCTAAAGAGCTCAAGACACATTTTCTACACTCTTATGGAAATCCATCTATATTGTATGTCATGGATGCCTTGCTAAGGAAATGTAATGCAACATATTCACATTTTAAATTATAGAAGTTAGAAATTTCCATTTGTCTGAATGGAAAACATATTTCTATTTAATTTTGCACATTTTTTTCTGCACAGTCCACAAAAGTGGATTCCTTGAATACCCACTTTATCATGCAATATAGAATGATGTGAGAATTTTGATGGTGTGGACTCATTTCTCTTCTTTTTTTTTTTTTTTCAAATTTTTCCATTTTATATTCTTTCTTCTTTTTGTTAATAAAATTTTATCTTCTAGAAAAAAAAAAATTTGTTGATTGGATAGAAAATTCATGGTTTGTGGATTTTAACCATATGTTAAGTTTCAAAACCTAATTCAATCGTACACCTTCATGTATTGTTATGCATCCCCATGTATGTCTATTATATATATAAATCTTTGTTTTCTATGTCTTACTTAAAAATAACTTAATTTTGAGAATGTTATACACGAGTGAGAAGCCAATTAAATACTAATTGTAGACCTCGACTAAGTTGTCATGCAAACAATATTTGTGCCACCCGAAAAAAAGCCTTTAGACCTCAATTGAGCTATCACACAAACGATAGTTGGGCCACCCAGGAAAGCTTTTCAATGTTGGTATGCGTATCCAGTAAGGGTGTAAATCTATTCAGAAACAGTTATGTGGTTCAGTTCCAGATAGTGTTTGTTGTATTTCGAACCAAATTGTTCTGTTCTAAAATTTGATATTCAAATTGAATTTGTTCGGTTTCAGTCTGATTCTTCTACTCAGTTCATATATTATAATATACAATACATAGTATAATATATTATTTATAATATTATAGTATAGTACGGTAGTATTATAAATTCTAATACCAATATTAGCACTATATATTATACCATTTTAGTATTACAATGTATTAATATACTATAATATATTAGTATTATTATATATAAACACACTATAAAGTACAAGTATTCAAATTCGAGAATTGGTACTTAAATTTGGTCCCTATGCTGAATTTGGCTGAACCAAAATTGATACGATTTTGAAATTCGATACCCAAAAAATTCAGTTCAATTTTTTTTTTTTTTTTTATACGATTCGAATTTGACACCCTTAATATTCACGACGCTCTCTTAAATTTCTTTTGTTTTTTGGATCTAGTTACTTGTTTGTCTATGTAATATATGCTAACATTCCCTTTGTCTCTCTCTCTCATCCCACAATAGGGGCAGATATGTTATTTCATAACAAGGAGAGAGAGTTAGGCTACGGTAACGTTTCTATTCCAAAAACGACGTTTCATGTCAAAAACTGAAAATTTCAGTTTCTGTGTCAAAATGCTTTTTTTTTTTTTTTTGAACAAAACTGGAACGATGGAACTACCTTTTGTCGTTCCGTCAATTCTCATTTCCAACGTTTTATTTTTTTCACTTTTTACTTAAAAAAAAATAAAAATGAAACACGCCATAAATGTATCAAACTCTTTATTCTGTTTTTTCGTTCTCATAAAACAAAAAAATTCCAGAAACATTTCTCTGAAACATTACCAAACGCAGCCTTAGTTTAAGTTCATGGTATGCCTATACTGAAACAACATCAATATGGATCAATCGGATGGTTTTGCCCATCTTACATCTACATGAGATCGACAGTTCATTCACCTGAAAGTACATTTCATGTGCCAACACCTGTCCCTTTTGTTTCCTAATTACCCTCTTTAACTCTTTACATTCCCATAGTAAATGGAACAAATATTATCACATGAAATGTACATCCCGGTGAACATATGTGCAAAAGAACTCAACTCTATGGGATCACCAAGGACTCAATATCGGCATCATTTTTTATTGATACGAATCAACCAATTCACAGAGAGAGAGAGAGAGAGAGAGAGAGAGAGAGAGAGAGAGAGAGGCTTTAACTGTTATACTGGATGAATCATGATTGCCTTTCGTTTCTCTATCAAGCTTACTTTCACATCTGCTAAAAAGGAGAAAGGAATCTCCATGATTTTTCTTTTTATAACCCAACTTGCCCCTTTTCATTTTTTTCAAAGACAGTCGTTTTTCCAAACAAAACCAGCCATCTGGTCATTTGGATCTTTGTTCCTATCTCTGCCTTCTTCCCCTCCACAAATTCATCCACGACAAGCAACCACCACCTTGCCTGCAATTGCATTTGCACTTTTTCTCCTCTCTTTCTTCTTTCTTTCCTGCTGCCTCTGTTTCATCTCCGGATTCTTTCACTTCTATCTGCAACATCCACACCCCTTAGTACTGTCAGAATCAGGTCAGGTGTCTCTCTTTTTTAACCTTTTTTGGGTTTGGCTTTCACATGAGAACCTTTTGGCTGAATTAAATTTCCTTTCTTTGAGTTGAATGTCTCAAACAAGCCATATATTTATTTATATTAAAAAATAATAATAATAATAAAAAAAAAAAGAAAGAAACCCTTATAGAGTCAATTAAACTTAACCCAACTCCTCCTTATCCCAGCTATATGGGTTCGATTAAATGGATCATTTTTCTCCAACGAACTCTATTCAAAACCATATATTTATTATCATGGTTTTAAGTATTAAGTATGGATGCATCAGATCATGTATCGGTATTGAATTGGTTATGAAGATGGTATGGGTCGGTATCAAATATATTGGATAGTTTTACCCTCAAAGGCACTGATACTGTAGGATATTTTGACAATTATAACTGATCCAATATCGATATCTATATCAATGTTGGTTGATACTGATACAACTCATCCGATACGGCCAATCCATGCCAAATACCTAAAACCATGTTTGTTACTGATCCTAAGGCATGATAATGATAAATAAATGGCTCAACCCAATGGCCATTGGCCAAACTTGTGGTAGTATATCTTATGCATTGGGTAATGTTATCACTGCCATAACCTAAAATAGAAGGATCCAAAGGGCTGCTTGTTTATCCATAGGGAAAAATATTCTTTTTGGGGAATGTTAGAATAAGTAGAAAACTAGATCAATAATTCAATGATTTTCATAACTTAAAACAAGGTGAGAGGAAAGGTTAGGATAATCCATATGTTTCACCTTTCCTTGAACAATGAACAATATATAGCTGAGAAGTGGTCTTTCATTATTTCATTATTGCACTTTGGAATTCATGGTCTGTATAATCTGTCTCATTTAGAAAACTGTTAAGACTTAGCCAATTTAGATATTCATGGTCAGGATAACATTCCCTGGTTGAACCCTGAAGAGCTATTTTAAGTTAATTAATTACTAATTTGTTTTTTAATAAAGATTCTTCATTGAGCATCAAGATTCCCACAGGGTGGGATGGCCCACATGACATATAATTGTTTTGTTGTGAAGAAGGGTACATGATTTGATAGTGACTATGACAGGATATCTCTTTTAATGCATGGGGCCAATTGGATGGTCCATCGCCACAACTTGTGATCTGTGAACCCTACTTGTATCATTTATTTTCAAATGCTCCCCAAGCTGACTTTTTTTTCTTCTTAAAAGCATTTCAACAAGTCTCAATGATAATTGATGGGGTTTAGTAGCTTAAACTATCTATTCATCCCTACTTCACATGGATCTGACTGTGATTCCATTTCATTGGTCTATCCATAAAATATTCAACATGGGCAATCTAGACTACCCAAGATTAGCTAGGCCCCTCACTCACATAGGGGGAGGAGTTATCCTTCCCACATGGGATCTCACTGTTTAGGAGATATTCAGATTACGAATCAGAACAATTAATATGCCATTGACTCGTGATATAATACCTCATGGACAATGGGATCCTATATGGAAAAGTCACCATGAGGGGAGAGGATCAAGACTCAATCCTCAAGTTTCTAGTGGAATACCTCATCCTTGATTTTGGGTATTGAACTTGAGTTGGATGGCTCTCCACCTTCAACTTCACACTGCTTCAATGCTCTCTCTTTTATGGAAGGAGTAGAAGTGGGGCTTGGACCGCTTGAGCTGAGATCAGCTGGTGTAATTTGAGTGCCCACATCTCTAGTCAAATTCTCTACTTTCTTCTCTACATTCAAATCCACCAAAAGTAAAATAAGGGGAGAGCATAGATTTTAGATAAGAAAGGAAGATAAACATTTGAAGCATTTTAGACCTTGAGATGAAAATTCAGTTTCATCTTCTTGTGTTATGGAAGTACTCTTGCTTTGAACTTGGCGTGCATGGTAAGAGTAAATAAGAGGTCCAGACACTGTGAATCTACTAAGTGTTTTGGCAGATAAACACTCCATTGGGAATTCTCCTGAACGTGGGTTGCAGATATACTTCTCTGCTTCATTCCACTTGGAGTTTAGAGCAAATCCATCTGGTGATAAACATTCCCAACCATAATTTGATCTTCCCTGCAAAGCTGCAAAAAACCACACATTCATACATCTCCTCATCTAAAACTTGTGTCTAACACCATAAATCATCCAAACTTACCTTTTAGAGCACTTGTGAATGAGTAAGTTGATGGGTCAATCTCGTCTGTGAAGATAGATGAAGTTATCAAAGAGAATCATATATATATATAAGTCTGAGAGGGAGAGAGAGAGAGAGAGAGAAATACCTCTTAAGGTGTAGCCAGGTGAAGAAACAGTGCTTGAGATGGTTGTGTTTGATCTGAACGTCTTTGCATCTTCTCTAAAACTAGTGATATTTGAAGCTGAAAACCTTCTTGACTTGGTGTTCTCCCTGCTAATATTCCGAGCCTTGAGAGCCCACTCTCTTAGATTCAAATCCGGTTCATCTAGTCGCCTGGAACTTGGAGGAAGTTGATCCATGTTTGAAGCCATTAGAGCTCTACAATAGGAAGTTGGAAACTAAAGGCTTAGGCACATAGTCATAGTTCACATAGATATATGGGCCATAGGTGGAGGGAAAAAGAAAGCTACCTGCTTGTGTAGACACATATGGTATATAGCACTACCCTGACCCATTCGTTGAAGATGCTTTCGTGTAGTCTCCCATTGGTCTACACATTGCTCCAATGACACGCAAGTGGGTAACGTTCTCCACCAACTCACTTACTGAAAGGAAAAAAGAAAGCTACCCGCTTGCATAGACACATATGGTATATAGCGCTACCCTGACCCATTCGCTGAACATGCTTCCGTGTGGTCACCCATTGATTTACGCATTGCTCCAATGACCACCGAAGTGGGTAACGTTCTCCCCCAACTCACTTAATAAAAGGAAAAAAGAAAGTTGTCCGCCTACATAGACACATATGGTAAATATATAGCACTACACTGACTCATACGTTGAAGATGTTTCCATGCAACCTCCCATTGATCTGCATATTGGTTCAA
The DNA here is from genome assembly GCF_013358625.1 of Macadamia integrifolia. Classification (NCBI taxonomy): domain Eukaryota; kingdom Viridiplantae; phylum Streptophyta; class Magnoliopsida; order Proteales; family Proteaceae; genus Macadamia; species Macadamia integrifolia. Next base: position 7,201,757 of record NC_056567.1, on the reverse strand, counting down.
TAACAGCGCAAGCGGGTAACGTTCTCCACCAACTCACTTATATGTCCTTAATTTAACGGTCTTGATCAAAGAATTGGTGGGCCATCACTCATTAAGAAACTACTTAACAAATAAAGTGATTGATGATGATTAATTTGGTTATCATTGTGGGAATCTAAGGTTTAAGGGTTTCAAGTTGAGGAAGGAGATGTCACCGTCGGGGTTAGTTTCGATGTGAGTTTTGCATCAAGGACGTCAGCAGAGATGGATAGCAGGAAAGGAGATTGAAAGTATATGGTTCATGTACATATGTGGTTTCAAATCACCAATATGAAATGAAAATGAGTACACAGGCATTAGGGAAGTGGTGGGTCCGGCAGGGGAGGCATCGTGGCCATCAGATATTCTGGTCAGTGTATGTAGCTAGAAAAAGGAAGGGGAAGAACTGCTCCTTCGTTAGGTATCAGTCACTGATCTTGCCTTTTTTGTATTATGAAAAGGAACAGTTCGATTTTTAAGAAAACAATTTTAGATTTGTTTGATAGTTGTCCCATAAAATGATTTGAAAGAAATGCTTAGTCTTTTCATTATGGTGTGAAAATCGTCTACAGTTGATGCATTGGTGCAGTGAGCATTGAATGGTTAAGAATCCCTTACAATGCATATACCCAGATGCTTTCAGTTGTTCAATGTTCACCGTACTTCACTGCTCACAGCGGAGGATGTGGACTCTTCATCATATCCTAAGACCTGTTTTGGGAAAGTAGAGTACTCTTGTAAGGCATTGATTAAAAGATTGCGGCTTGTAAGTTTCATTGTAATACCTTTCAAATTTCCAAGATCTTTTTCTTAGAAATCAAAAGATGATAGTTCTCCCTCCATTGAAAAGTCAATAAAAAATATGAAATGAAATATCGCTGCCCGATTATGTCCTTTGCGCCCAGGCACAGGCAGGCGAAAAAATACTGCATTGCCCCCCAAGTGTATGCTGAAAATGCCTCCACAGGGCCTCCCAATGGTCTACACATTGGTGCAATGGCACACAGACGGCAGTGTTCTCTTACCCAAAAACTATATAACAAATTAATTTTGCAGAAGTAAAAGAAAAAATTATTTGGTTCCCTCCATTTTCTTGTATCGTTCTCTTTATTTAGCTTTGTTTCTTCCTCCCTTCCCCTCCCCTCCCCTCCCCTCCCCTCCCCTCCCTTTTCCTTTTTATTGTATCCCTTCCTTTTTTTGCTTGTTTCTTGGTCCCCCTTTTTTTTTATTGTACCCCTCCCTTCTTGTTTCTTCTTCCCTCCCTCCCTCCCTTTTGCTTTATCTCCTCTCTTAAGGGTTGAGGCTTTTCTCTTTAGAGCTTGGTAGGGCTCTCTCCCTATTCTAGCGAATTTGGCTTTGTTAATTGTATATGTTTATCTTTCCTGTTTTTATATATATTTCATTCATCAAAAAAAATAAAAAAATTAAAAGTATGGGAAAAGGTTGGGTATGTTACCAGTATACCGTATGTTAGCACCCGCTGTGTCTATCTCTCTCTTCCCCTTTTTAAAATGACCCTCGTATCCTTCTGAATGATACCCCATAATGTGCCCCAATTGGTGCTTTCCGCTATTTTACCATACCCCGGCAGCATATCTATCCCTTTCCCTTAAAGTATCCCTTTTGTCCTCATATAACAAATTTCTCTTAAAGGTTGTGTTTTCAACTTAAAGCCTAAATTAAGTGTTAAACTCTAGAAATGAATTTATCTATTCAAGGATATCATAATAAAATTAGATTCCTATCCAAATCAATTATAAAAGAACAATAAAATAGGTATAGTTACTAGTAGGAATGTCAATCCTGAGCCCGCACCAGTAGGCTCAACCCAGCCCGACTCTCTTAAAGCCCAACTTCAACCGGCCCATTTAATAAACGTGTCGGGCTCAAGCCAGGCCCGTTTATTAAACGGTCGTTTACAGTGCAAAGTAGCCTGTCGGGTGCCTGATTGGCCCGACTTACTTAGCCCAACCGACCCGACCCCGTTTAGAAAAATGCTTAAATTGTAAATAACTATTCTACCACTAATACTACAAAATATGAGTAATGCTTAAATTGTAAATACCTTTTCTAAGAATCTTATCTTCTTAAATTCTAAGAAAAATGCTTAAATTGCAAAGCTAATAGTTTAATCCGCTTAATAAATGATTTTAGGATAGGCCTGTTTAGAGCCCATTTAGAATTAAATAGGCTCATAGCCCGTTTAAGGCCCATTTAAGGTAGCCCGATTAAAGCCTGACACCAATCGGCCCAATTATAAACCATACCATGCCCCCCAAACCCAGGCCCGTTTAAGTAAACGGAAGTTCACAGTGCAAGGATTTCACACTGCCAGGCTCAGTTAGGCCTGACCGATTGACATCCCTAGTTACTAGCATGTAGGACTAATAGATGTGAGGAAGAATTCAAATCTCTTCTTGTGCTTGAATCAAAGATGATAGATATTTAGACGAGGAAATATCACTTCCCTACCTTGAACTATGGCAATATATCAACTTGACCCTACACTTTTCCAAAAATATCACTCACCTCCCTTTAAACAGAAAGATTCTCTCTAATGTCCCCAACTGTTTGAAATGGCTATTAAGTCAACCAACTTTTTCAATAATCTCTAAACTACCCCTTACCAGTTAAAATCCCAAAATACCCTTAATGAACTAAAGCCCTCTTTCCCTTTCCCCTTCCTTGGATCAGAACACCTGCAACTCCTCTCTCTTTGCCTCTCCTTCAAATATCCTTGGGAAACCTATGCAAGTAAACAACTACCCAGCGCAGTTGGTGAAGTTGGTGAGTTGTGGTGTGCAAAAAACCCATGTTCACCAGGAGGTCTCAAGTTCGAGCCTCCTGACTGTTACCTACTTCCCTCCCTACGTGTCCAAAAAAAAAAAAACCTATGCAAGTAAAGTGTTCAACTAAATACCCATGAAGATCCCTAGCTGCCAATTCCTAGGTTGGTGTTGGTTGGTTCATGTCCTTCAAGAAAGGAAACCACTGCAAAGAAAGAATATCACATGGAGAATAGAAAGATAGATAAGAGAGTGAAGCAAAGTAAATAAAAACAACAAAATAGAATGAGAAATACCAACAAAGGGAGGCATTCATTAGCATGTTTCTGAAGAACGGAGAACCCACCATGTGTGCTTGTATCAAACGCAGTTAACATCTTGCAAAAAGAATGAACGGTCGGTCGCAGAGGTTCAGAAGTGCTTGGATCAGAACTTCTGGGTTCACTTTGCTGTAGAAATTATATCAAAAGACTTGAGACTAAATTTTCTTCCTTCGCAACTAGACAATTTAATGTGTTGTAATAGGAGAGGTCATTAAGAAAGAGCTCCACGTCTCCAAGAGATAAGTGAAGCCTCAGTCAAGATAAGTGAAGTACGATCAAGATAAGAGAAGACTTAGTTAAGTACCCAACGTAACATAGAGTCTTGTAGCTCTCCTGTAAAACTCTTATTTGTTGTTTATCTTTTAACAATCCTATCTGCTGTAAACACTTAATAGCATTATAAATGCACAGGAACTCCACACGTTATTGGTGTGAGAGAAACCAATCTTTACATGGTATCAAGATCTAACCAGGTTCAATAAACACCATTCTATTTTTTTTTTTTTTCTTCCTTCCCCAGTTCTAATGGCTAATGGCTACCTCGTCATCCACGGCATCATCCTCCTCCCCCGTTCTCTCCTCCATTGTGTCGTCACCCTCGTCACACATCAGATGTTTCCTTCATCTCTTAGTTTTTCATCTCCCCCACACCCTCTTGCTTGCATTGGTGAACGGGCACCCACCATGGTCTGGCATGACTGACTAGGCCACCCCAACCACCGCATCACTTTTATCAACAAGAATGAGTTACCAGTGACTTCCTCCACAACTTCTAGCTTCTGTGAACCCTGTCAGTTGGGAAAGTCCCATTGTTTGCCTTTTTCTTCTTCTTTAAATTTATGTAGTGCACCATTGGAATTAATTTATTCAGATTTATGGGGGCCTTCTCCTGTTCCTTCTATTAATGGGTTTCGTTATTATATCAGCTTCATTGATGCTTATAGTAGATACATCTAGTTGTTTCCCTTAACTGTGAAATCAGAGGCACTACCAATCTTCATCAGATTTAAAACACAAGTGGAAAATTATTTTGGCACCAAAATTAAGGCCTTGCAAACCGACGGGGGCCGTGAATATCATATCTTTCATCATTGTTTGGGCACTCATGGCATCCTCCATTGCCTATCGTGCCCTCACACACAGGCCCAAAATGGGAGAGCTGAACGTAAACATAGACATATTGTTGAATCAGGGTTAAAACTGCTTACTCATGCTTCAGTTCCACACACCTACTGGGATGAGGCTTTTCTCACGGTTGTATTCTTCATTAGTTGGCTACCCACTTTGGTGCTCCACAATGTCACGCCATTTGAGAAATTATTTGGTCGTCAACCGGATTATTTGCAACTTAGAATGTTTGGGTGTGCTTGCTACCCAATGCTACGCCCTTACACCCAATCCAAACAATGAGTCTTCATAGGTTATTCTAATCAACACCGTGGTTATAGGGTCTTGATTGCAATACAAGTAGAGTGTATGTTTCCCGCCATGTGATTTTCAATGAATCCCATTTCCCCTTTGCCACCACCCCACTGCCTCCCCCCACAAACCACAATCCTCCCAACCAGTCACACTCGGTCCCTTTCCTACCCCACCCCACCCCACCCCACCCCTTCCTATTCAAGAGGTGCCTCCTTCCCCTCCACCAAGTTGCCATCGCCACCTCTATCTCCTCCCTCCCCACCAACTCTTCCCTCCTCTACCTCCCAACCAAATACTTAAATCTACTAATCTTAAATATCCTATTCCACCCGAACCAATAGCTCAAGCTCTTCTGACCCCATCTGGAAAACGGATATTTAGCTGAGAATTCCCAGCTTAGCTGTGACTCAATGATCGGGAGAACTCTCCCCACCGGGTCAATTAGGGCTACTACTCTTTCTTATGGAAAGAGAAAGTCCTACTTCTCTTGCTTGCTTGGCTAGCTTTTTGAGCGAAGAGCTTTCTCTTGCTCTTTCTTTGCTTCGCTAGCTTAATAGTTTTTTTCTAAGCTTTCCTATATCTATTGTAAAAATGGAATAGTTCTTGATTTCCTTCTCTATCCGAAGCAATAACCCCCAATCCTCCCCACCCTCCACCACCTCGACCAACTCACCACATGATTACTCACCTTAAAAACAATATAAGGAAGCCCAAGGCTTTGCTGGCCACTAAACATCCATTATGTTCATACTTTCATTCCATCGTCAAAGACACTGAACCTACTTGCTTTTCATCTGCTAACAAAGATTCCATGTGGCGCCTTTCAATGGCACCTTAGTTCAACACCCTTATTAGGAATGGGACTTGGGAACTGGTCCCTTATCACCCTTCAATGAATGTCGTCAATTGCAAATGGATTTATCATATCAAGACTAAGGCAGACAACACTATTGATCGCTTCAAAGCCCGTCTTGTTGCTAAGGGCTTCACTCAACAGGCTGGTTTAGATTATGACGAAACTTTCAGTCCTATCGTTAAACCAGCCACGAATCGGGTTGTCCTCTCACTGGCTATTACCTACAATTGGCCATTACGTCAGCTTGATGTCCAAAATGCGTTCTTGCATGAGACTCTCAATGAACAAGTCTTCATGAAACAACCACAGGGATACGTTGATCCACGCTATCCATCTCATGTCTGGCAGCTCCGAAAGGCACTCTATGGTCTTAAGCAGGCCCGAAGGGCCTGGTATCATTGACTGAGTACCTATCTTATCACTCTGGGCTTTGTGATATCTCAGGCTGATTCTTCTTTATTTGTTCTGCGCACCCCACCCCACATCATGTGCTTATTCTTCTCATTTATGTCGATGATATAATAATCACAGGCAGCAATACACAATTAGTCACCACCCTTATATCTTGGCTTGGCCACAAATTTGCCATCAAAGATCTTGGGGCACTAAGTCCCTCTTTGGTATCTTTTTTTTTTTTTTTACCTAATTAACAAAAATCATTAATGAAAACTATTTTTTATCAAAACATAAAAATGGCTTGGTAACTATTTGAGAAAAATGGTTTCTTATGAGAAATAGTTTGGTAACTCTATGTGCAAAATGATTTTTTGAATAAATGGGTGAAGAGATTCCCTTCACAAATCCGCTTTATAACTCTTTTTATCCACTTTGGATTGAACAAGAGGGGATAAAGGGCTTGGATTTCTAATTATAAAGCAAATGACTACTTTACCCTTTCATATTGAGACTTTAAGCACGTGCTCATTAAAGTTCAATGCCAAAATAGCTAAAAATAAATTTTGGCCAAAACTCATAAATGACTCTTGATCTCTTTTTTATTTTTATGTTTTATCAATTTTTTTTTAAATAGAAACAAGCTCCATAAATGATACCAAATGCAGTCAACCATTTTTGTGAACAAAAATCAAAAATAAAAATGATACCAAAGAGGGCCTAAATTATTTTCTTGGAATTAAATGTCGACGTATGTCTCAAGGTCTTCACTTGACTCAATCCAAGTATGCATCTGGTCTTCTTCAAAGGAAGTCTATGATGGATGCCAAACCGTGTTCAACTCTGACGGCTATGTCTTCATCCAAGCTGTCCAAAGAATCAGGTCAACCCCTTTCCTTTCCGATGTCACCTTTTATCGTAGCACCGTCAATGCCTTACAATAACACGTCCTGACCTCACCTTCTCTGTTAATAAGGTATGTCAATTCATGCATTCACCCACCACTGAACATTGTCTGGCTGTCAAGAGACTTCTCCATTATCTCAAGGCTACCCTCCATTTTAGTATCCAAATTCAACCGCTTAGTTCTGTCCAACTTAATGCCTTTACTGGCGCTGACTGGGTGGGCTACCCCGATTATCACAAATCAACTAGTGGCTTTTGTATATAACTGGATAAGAACTTGATCTCATGGAGCTCCAAGAAACAACTAACCGTTGCTCAGTCCAGCACTGAGTCTAAGTACAAGGGTGTTGCCAACTCTGCTTCTAAGTTACTATGGTTGCAATATCTTTTTCGTGATCTGGGCTACACTCCACTTTGCCCCCCGATTATTTGGTGTGATAACATTGGTGCAACTTATCTTGCTTCCAATCCTATATTTCACGTGAGAACCAAACACGTCAAAATTGACTATTATTTCGTTCGTGATCAATTCACCAAGAAGGCCTTGGATGTTAAGTCCCTTCCCACTCAAGATCAAACAACACACATTATGACCAAGCCCCTCTCGGTTTCTCGCTTTACTACTCTTCATTCCAAGCTCACTGTGGATGCTCCATCCCTTTGCTTGAGGGGGTGTAATAGGAGAGGTCATCAAGAAAGAGCTCCACATCTCCGACAGATAAGTGAAGCCTCAGTCAAGATAAGAGAAGACTTAGTCAAGTACCCAACGTAACATAGAGTCTTGTAGCTCTCCTGCAAAAGTCTTGTAGCCCTCCTGCAAAACTCTTATTTGTTGTTATCTTGTAACAGTCCTATCTACTGTAAACATTTAGCAGCATTATAAATGCACAAGAACTCCACACGTTATTGGTGTGAGAAAAACCAATGTTTACAGGTTGAAATTCAAGAAGTAAGCAAGTCTTACATCTATCTCAGGTTGTAAGGTGATTTGCCCGTAAACTTCATCTGTTTCTTGTTCAGTCTGGAAATAATATAAATCAACAAATCTACAAAATATAATAAAAAAAAGGGGATAATAAAGAAAGGCTAAGTTTTCAAAGAAGAACAATACCAACAACTGAATGTGTATAACATGACATAGGATTTTGGAAAGAAGATTAAACGAAGGAATCTATTGATTCAATTCCTGATTTTTCGATGCTTCTAACTGTAAAATCCCAAGGAATAGGTAGAGAAACACAATTACTTCATGTAAGATAGAAAGAAAAAGAGAAGACGAAGCAAAGCTTGATTGTTGAAAAATTTAAGACATAATAGAGGACCGCTTACTTGCTCCATGTGAAAATGCAGGAAGTAGAAAACCCTCTCGCCCTCCCGAAGAACATCGACGAGAGGATGTGCACAAGCTCTCCAAGGATATTTGAAGGAGATGCAAAGAGATTTAACTGAGGAGGAATTAGTTGAACACCTTACCTGCATAGGTTTCCCAAGGATATTTGAAGGAGATGCAAAGAGAGAGGAGTTGCAGATGTTTTGATCGAAGGAAGGGGAAAGGGAAAGAGGGCTTTAGTTCATTAAGGGTATTTTGGGTTTTTAACTAGTAAGGGGTAATTTAGGGATTATTGAAAAATTTGGCTGACTTAACAGTCATTTCAAACTGTTAGGGACGTTAAATAAAATCTTTCTATTTAAGGGGAGGTGAGTGATATTTTAAAAAAGTGTAGGGTCAAGTTGATATTTCGCTATAGTTCAGGGAGGGGAGTGATATTTCCTCTTGACAATAATGATTCCCTTTTCAGATTAATTGTAGCTGATCTTTGTACTAGTGCAATCTATTTCAATTGTTCCCCTGATTTCTTTGAAGATCCTCATTATCTTAGATATTGTTACTCTTAACCCCAAGGGGTAGCCGAGTTGGCAAGAGACCTTCACCTTAGGAAGCGTGTGATTCTAAGTTTGATTCCTCTTACCTCCTTGGAGCCATTCACACGGGAGTGTTTAGTACTCTTCCAATGACAGTTGAATGGTCATCATTTAACCCCGATATGACCTGGTTCATGCAGTTGTGGATCAGTATGGACCCAGGGGACTAATCAAGCCGAAGACCTGAATATCAGTCATTAGCAAAAAAATAAAAAATAAAAATAAACTAGATATTGCTACTCTTCTAATACAACTGAAGGATTTAAAACAAAACCAGGTTCTCTAAATCTATAAAATAGGATGAGGTATAGATACATGGCAAACAAGTCTTTAAGGAATAAAGTATTCCATCTCATCCATATCCTCTTCGTGAACTTGAGATTGTTACAACACCTAATGGTAACATCTAGTTGAAATTATAATCAATATACTTCTTCACTTCTCCCATTTCACCTCATCATCAATGCTCATCTATTCCCTTTATTACAAAATCTTAGAAATCAAAGTTCAAGTTGGAGAATTCCTAAGAATATAGAGCATATTGAAATAATCTATCCTATTTATAAAAGAGCTCCTAGTTCATAAAATAATTTTGAAATCAATATGGTAGAAATATAATTTCATATAGATAAATAATTTTATATTATTAAATATATATTTATCTCATCAAAATATAGAAATAATTTTTTAAACATTATATAGTAGAAGAACAAAGAGAAATTCATATCTTTGGAATGAAGAACAAAGAGAAATGTGCGGTGAAAGCCTCTATATCCTCCCTGCAAATCTAATGCCCACCAAGAGATTTCTGGATTCCTTATAGAAGACCCATCAAAATTCCATATTACATGAGGAACCGAGCCTTGGAATCTGTTTTAGCGATTTCTGGCAACTAAAGCCAAGGGAGGCTCCAAAGTCTAAGAGGCACTATTGTTAAAGCCACTAGACATTGGAGCTTACTGATAGTACATGTGAAGCAGAGTAATGGTGGAAAATGACCGAAGAAATCATTACTCGAAACATCAATGTGCTCTGGATTGGAATGCAAACCTAAATCTCTAATAAGCAATTGCAAAAGTTATTGTTGAAGATCTGGATTTCTGCAAGGTTGGGTTGGAAGCAATATTCTTCATAATCTAGCCTTCCAAATTACACCCGTGCATTAATTCGGTCTAATTTGAACTTTGTTAATAGGTGATGCACCAAAGAATGTCAATATCGATGACCTTTGGATGGAAACAATTTACTATTTGGAAGGAAGGAATAACCCCTCTTGCCAGTGTAGACTTTGCCGGACACTGGAAAGGTTTCAGACTTCCAAGCTTTCGTGTAAGAGACCCGAACATCCCTCTCATATTACTCTCATGCATGGTAAACACTCTCTATATGATCATGCATAATTTCCTAGGGAACCTCCCTAGGTGTTAAAAAAGAAGGATAAAACCAACTAAGTATAGGAGCTGTTACTATCCACCGTTAGCACCCACTGGTTGAAAAACGACCTACTGGTGACCATCAACCAATGGGTCTTGCTGTGCTAAATTGCATTCTTTGCTCATAGGACCCGTTGTATGCATATTGACCCACTCTAACCTTGCCCCCACATTACATGGGACCTACCCTCTTAACTTACACACCTTGTGGGTCTAAAGTGGTGGGTCCACGTAGCCCAACCCTTGGGTTAAGCCAATTTAGCCAAAGCCCACAAATAAGCAAACAAACCCTAATTGGTCTTGGCTATATAAGGGAAAAATGAGCCTTAAGCTCATTGCTTCACCTGAGAAAAACATGGGAGAGGAGAGAAAGAAGGAGAAGAAGGAAGAGGGAGAAGACTTCCAGCTACCTCCCGTTGTTGCCGATTGCTTCCAAAGGTAAGGAAACACCTTCCTCATCCTCTTTTCCTCTTCCATTTTGGGTTTGGGTAGGTAGAGAGTTGGGGGTTTACTGGGTTGGAGGGGTACGCCTTGAACCTAGTGACTTTGGATAGCTAGGAATGTGCACACTACATTTCCCTTTGCATTTCTTGAGATCCCAATGCATTTCCCAAACTCGGAAAGAAATTTTCCCAAATGAGGGTTCATGGTTTCGGTCGAAGAATAGACTTAGCTCCCAAATGGCCCAATGAAAACACGCTCATCTGAACTTAAATGAAAGGTGAGAAAACCCTCTATGAACCCCACAGAACAAATCCCGACAATCGGGCTTGAGGTGGCGAGTGTTTAGCACTTTCTAGGTTTTTCCACCAGAAGGTGTCCACCAATAGGTCCACTACCAACCTATGAAGGTTGAGATCTTAAATAGCTACTACCCATGTCACCGCTTGATACCACCTGTAGGAACAGACATTTACCTATGACCAACAACCAGTGGTGTCTAAGACCTGGTGGGCCTCTGTCCATCTCACTGGTAGCACCCACCGATACCATACTAAACTTTCCATTGGGAATATTTTGAGAATTTTGAGGTACCCTCTATGGGCTCTATTAAACACATTTTGATTCCCGTTTTACCCTTATAACTAAGACATAGATGATCACATTCGATGAGGCCTAGCGGGGTATACTTTGAGCATTTCCTTAAGAAATTTTCACCTAGTCAACAGACGAAGTGAGTGGTGGTCTGACCTTAATTTTAAAGTGTTTTAATATTCAAAATGATGTATGAAATTGCAAGCATGTGTTTTTAAGATTTCTTATCATGTATGTCTATATGAATTGTATAAGCTATTTTATTTGAGCCATGTATATTATAAATGAAAATCGATAAGTTGTCTATTTTCTGATCAGCAATCTTAGAGGGCTTCAATCTCACTTTAAATTATAGAGAAACATAAAATAGAAGAAGAAAGAAAGAAGAATGAAGAAGGGTGGGTAGGGGAATGGCTATCTAAAAATGGCCCTTTTACCCACAACTATCTCATTTGTTGAACATCTTATCTGAAGAATAAGAAGCAACAATGGTTATAAAATTAATTCCTTCATTATGTAAAGCATTAGAACAGACTACGGCTGTTTAAATGGCCTTACAACTGATTACAAAAAAGAAAATTATGGAAATAAAAACTTAACTCCTAAAACTTGGGACTAAGAATCAAATAGTGACTAACAATAAAAGGAACCAAATAAGAAACTAAATCTCCTAACAAAAACCTAACAAAGGAAAACTACTTGCTGCCTAAGGGAACAAAAAAATAAACAAATATTAGTTTTGCTTGCTGAATTCGATGGGCAGATCTAGCTTCTACTGAAGATTTCTTCTTTCCATATTTCTGGGACAGTTGTAGGCTTTTAGAAGGACCATATGGGACACCAGCATTGTTCACATAAATAGCAACTCATGAACAATATTTTCGGTTCACTCTATTCTTACTCATGCTTTGATCTACATCATATATATATTTTCATCGTGGGCAATGGGACAATGTTTTTAAAATTGACCAAGCCTCATACCACTCTTGCACGATGCTTGAAAACCTGAATGATCCAATCACATAACTGGGAGGGCTATATTTGATTGCAAGGGAAATTTAAAGAGGATAAAAGTGACATTTTTCAAATTTAATGTAATTGTATAAACTATTTAAATTTCTCACTATATTTAGTAATAATACATTCTACATGTATGCA
>NC_056567.1:7187495-7189484 GCF_013358625.1 Macadamia integrifolia | reverse complement strand
TTTTTTTTTTTTTTTGGGGGGGTGGAGGGAATTAGTAATTTGACAATCTGAACAAGCAGACCATGGTCCAATCATATGATAAGTCCAACACTGGGCAAAATATTTTCATTACTAAGTCAAACAGGAACAACCAAATTTGATACATTTAGATTGAGGGCAACAATTGGAATGGCCCTTAACATCAACACTCAAAAATGGATACATAATCTTGGGGCTTTGATTGGTACAACTTAGTAGCAGGTGTGAACATCTACATGTTAGTAACTTCAAAATGCCTTAGCAATGAATGAAGAGCACAACAGTAGCTAACTCTCCTGGTCATCTTCACTGTCTGCTTCAGAACAATTCAAAAGAGAAAATAAAGTTTACATGATTATTCTATTCCCATATTAAACTTACTTTTGAACTGGAATAGCCAAAAATCTATTATCTGCAGACAACCAGAAAAAAAATTACGCTAAAGCTGCATTTGACTGCCCATATCAGATGAGAAAAAATGTAGGAGGAAAATGGGAAGAAGATTGGGCTTGCCTATAGCGGTTTGAATCACTGGAGAAATAAAATGGAAAGGTAATAGAAATAAATTCTGCACTCTATGGTGCAAAAAAGTCAGGATTACATGAAAAATGAAGTCTCAGCTCTTGTTACATTCTCTTCCAAATGAAAAGAGGCAAATCTGAAGGGTTTGGACTTCGGAAAGGCATATTTTGGTTCCAAGACAACCACACAGATTGTACATTAGAAGTATCCATGCAAAAAAATCACATTTTCAATTGTGCAATGCCCGGCAACCAGATGCAGCAGCCGTTAAAAAAAAAACGTAATTGCAAGATACCATAACAATAATCACATTAACAGTAACAATATTAGTAAAGATACTGAGAAATTACAGGGAACAAGAACTGGAGAAAATTATTCATATTATGCTTTGGAGCTGGTGACTGTTTATTACTTGACTGCCAGTTCTTTCTTTGTTTTTTGGGTGGGGGGTTACTAAGTACTACCAGTACAGAGGTTGAGCTTCTAAGCAATTATGGATGATCCCTTCAAGTATTCATTAGAATAAAAACCAATGAGAATTCTTAGTGAAGTTATAAGCGAGGGTTCTCAGAACATATAGAAGATATGAAAAGGACTTCTTTGAGAGAGAGAGAGGTATCATGCATTTAAATGAAAGAATTTCAGGTCCTTTGCTGCTTTTAGCTTTGATATCAATGCTTTAAGTAGATCCTTTTTACTTGATTGTGAGAATTAGTACGTGTTTGCAATTGTTCAGATTAAGTTGATTTCTATATAAAACAGCACAAAGTCATCAAGGTATAATGTTCAACACTTCAAGTCAGTAGTGCAAGTTTTAAGAAAAGATCGATAAGCAAAAACGGTATATCCATTTATCTAGCCAAAAGTGAGGATTTAGATTTGCATGCAGTGGCTAAAAGTATAAAATTAACTGTTGTAATCTAGCGAAGTTAGTTACGTACCCACAACTACTATATCTGGAGATTCATGCTTTAGACTTCCTTCAGAACTCCCCAGTGGAAATATGCCAGAAACTGCCACACTCTTGATCCCCTTAGTTCTGCAACCAGAAAGATTCAATGTCAGAATATCAAACTTCAATGATATCTTTTATTGAGACAATAATAAAGCTACAATAAAGGTAACCAATCCTATAAAAAAATGATATTGAAACATGCAAGGAGAAGAAGAAATATCAAATAGATCAATGATCAGGAATGACACCAAGGACCAAAACTCTTCAATGCATGATCAAATAACAAAGAATAAACAAATAATAGTTGTTTACCTAAAAGAAGATATATAATTCTCAACCACTTTTGTTTGTTCAACATCATAAGTATACCACTTCTCTTCAGGTCTAACCCAATCCAAGTTGTCAATATCTACATATAAAAAGACATTCAAATTCAAAATAGAAGAAAGAATTGATGATTGAGTCTGAACCCAAAAGAGGGGGGGGGGGGGGGG